>NC_090879.1:36386104-36398604 GCF_036669935.1 Montipora foliosa
GGAAACTTCATGCCAGGCCCCGAATGCTACCAAAAGTGCTTGGATTGGGTTGAGGAATGTGAACTCCTCTTGAATGGCCCGTTAGCTTCGAAGAGTAAAGCCGTGAAAGCAAATTATGTTCTCATTTGGGCAGGGAAAACTGGAAGAACACACATCAAGTCACTGAATCTCACAGCAGAACAGAAGGGAGATCCAAGAATGCTGTTAAAAAAGTTCGTGGAGTAGACAAAGCCAAAATCCAACGCACTTGCAGCAGCAGCAAATTTGCGCCGCTTGGAGCAAGGTGATCTTAGCCTTGCAGAATACATTGACAAAGCCACTATTCTGTGTGACCAGTGTGAATATCCTCCGGGAGCCCGCGATTGACTACTTCAGGATGCAATCGTTATCGGGCTACATTCCAAAGAGGCCTATTATAAGTGCATTGAAAAAGGCTCAGCATTGACGCTGGAAGAGGTGATAGAAATCGCTCAGTATCAGGATGCTACAGCACACCAGGTTGGTTATATGCGGCCAGAATTCAAAGGCGATCCACTACAGATGGAAGTTCATACACTCCAAGGAAACAGGCAGTTAGGAACCAAGTGGAACCGCAGACAGCAGCCACAAATACCAGGTTCCAATGATCAGCCCTATAGGATAGGTTCAAATGATCAGAAACATGTAAAGTCTAAAAGAGAAAGCTGTTTCAACTGAGAACATTGAACATTGAACATTGAACGAGAGCTACTCAGTGTTGTATTTGCTCTTGAAAGATTTCACCATTATGTCTATGGGTACACAGCGACCGTCCAAACAGATCACAAGCCATTGGTCAGCGTGTGGAAGAAATCCAGTGTGTAACTCACCGCAACTTCAGAGGCTATTGCTGAGACTATCCCAGTATGATGTAAACATTGAATACCTGAAAGGAAAGGATAATGTCATAGCTGACACGCTGTCCAGAGTGTCTCCACAACCAACACCTAAAGAAGGAGAAGACGAGGAAGATTTCATCCCAGTTCACATGCTTACAGAGGAGATCCCCGCCGATTCTACGAGGATTGGAGATTTTATACGTGCAACTGCAAAAGACACTACTTCCGGTTTACTGATGCAGGTGGTAGCAAATGGATGGGCTGAATTGAAGAAAGATTACCACCAACTTCTTGTAGACTACTGGACATACAGAGAACAGATCAGCGCAGAGAATGGTCTATTGTTCAAAGGACAGACTCATAGTTCCTGAGAAGATGCGTAACGGAGTCCTACAAACCATCCATGAAGGTCATTTTGGTTTTTTAAAAGATGCAGCTGAGAGCCGAGAAGCAGTATTCTGGCCAGGAATAATCTCAGATTTACTACAGACAGCAAAGAGCTGTGAAGTGTGCCACACGTTCTCCAGGAGCTAACAACGCGAAACACTGTTGCCCCATGAAGTTCCTCAAGGACCTTGGGAGAAGTTAGGAATTGATTTCTTTGAGTTTCGGTCTACTACCTATCTCCTGATAGCAGACTACTACAGAGATTCTGAAGCAGGTGTTTAGCGAATATGGAGTGCCTCAAACCGTTATGACAGACAATGGCCCCCCATTCTCGTCAAAGGAGTTTGCAGCCTTCGCAAACCGGTACTGATTTGGTCACATCACATCTAGCCCTCGTTACCCACAGAGTAATGGTTTTATTGAACGTATGGTGCAGACGGTCAAGCAGTCCATGAGAAAATGTGCAGCCGCAGGACATGATCCAAACTTAGCTATGTTGGTCTACAGAGCCCCACCCCTTACTACCAGTATACCGTCACCCGCAGAACTGTCGAATGGACGAAAGCACAGAGCATTACTTCCAATCAGATCCCCTATCCAGAATCCCCATTGCCAGCTTGTCCCTGAACAGATGGTGAAAGACAAGGACAAAATGTGCGAGCACTGAAACAAGACTGCAAGGGATCTACCTTCACTGTCACAGAATCAGAGAGTCTACGTACAACTTCACCCCCAGAGTAACCAGTGGACTCCAGCAACTATTACCAAAACGCCAGTTGCGTCTCAACCGAGATCGTACAGTGTCGAAACTACTAATGGAGCCCAGTTAGTGAAAAATCGTCGCTTCATTCCCCCAGCTCAAGAGACTGCTCCGATACCTGCCGTGAGTGTAAAGCGTGATGACAGCAGTAGCAGCGAACAACCGAGACGTGTGATTACAAGACCTAAAAGACTTATAGAGACAATTTAGTTACCGCATTTCAGTTAACGCCTTAAGCCATTTTCAGTTAGGGGGGAGATGTTATATAATCAGCTTAGAAGTGTTTAGGTGATCCAATTTATTCTGTCACCTCTCAGGTGTTGTCGTAGCATGGACTAGAGTGTTGTTGATTAGTCTGCATTGTCCTGAAAACCGTAATATATGCAGAGACATTTTTTTTAGAACTTTCTAGATTTGCATAAGTATAAAAACTTGCGAGTTTAGCTCTATGTGTATAATATTTTTAGTGTGTGCTCAAGGAATAAAGTCGTGTTGCCAACCGGAGTAGTTAACAGCTTTCTCTAGCAGGTGTGCAAGTCTACAATATTCTTGTAGCCCAAAAACTATACCTACATGTATAGGTATGAAGAATACATGAAATAGAAGTTTTAAAGAAAAAAGGCTCAGTGATAAACTGCTTGCAAATTTAAGACAGAGCATTAATATTGTTGTCTTTTGGGCCTCTCTTGATATCTCGTCTTTTTAGGCTCAGTTTAATGCCACCTGCTCTTCGGGAAAATGAGCCCGCTCTCAACACCCCAAAGAGACGGGGTCTTTTCTCAGAGAGGATACGCCGGACGAGAGTGAGCGGCCGAAATCGAGCCTAGATACTAATGTCATTAGAGTTACTGTTCAACTCAACACATATACATGTACAGACCTGGTACCGTATATGCTCGGGGAAAAGAGAAAAATAACTATGGCTTTTAACACTACATGTATGACTGCAAACATTTTTGTCCACTTCTTTACCATACCAATTGACTTAAAGTACTTGTGATAGTTACGTGTAATTATCAAGGTAAAGTTAGGAAGAAATAAAGTAACTGTAACCGAATTTAACTAAAGAGCACTCAATAGTCTGTTTTTCTGCATAACAATTGACAAGTCTTAATAGGGGTTGAACGATAATCTTTACCATCCTTACCCGCGGTAATAAAGAAAGATGATGAAAATTGTTTTATACATGTACATTTGCAAACGTTGAAGACAAAGGTTTCATTATTTAACATGCCTGGTTCAAATGCCCTACAAGAACTCATTTGGTATCTTCTGCTTGTTTGTTCCAACATTCATGATATGCATATACAGTGAGCTATTGTACAAATGTATGACATAAGATCAGTTTCTAGTGCAGCAGTGCACAGCAGGAGCTTCAAGGACCTCTGCTCACTAGGTAAGCGAGACGTCTGTACTACATTCATGTGTTGTTAATCCCCACTTAAAAAGTGTTTAAAGCCTTACCTCTTGTTCATTCAGATTATCAACAATCTCGTTAAATTCTGCTTCACTTCTAGCCACAATACCCCAGTTACTCCTTGACCCCATCCTGTAAAGACCACAAAGAGATGGTTACAGTGGTAAGCACCTGTTACACAACTGAAATATGTACAGTGTAATTTGTCAACACATAAACAATGTAGTATATGAAGGGTTAGAGGTCTTGCCAGTTTTATTAGATGATTATAGGACTTGCACATAACAGAAGAAGATAGTGTGGCCAAGCTTGTTGAAGCTTGGACAAGAAATGATATATATCAGTAAACATTGGGACCCTCCACCCCTTTTTTTGGTTTTATAAACTGTCAATATTCAAACTGACAGAAATGGTGGAAATGAAATCCACTGTAACACAACTGTGCCTTTTAGCAAATGTTATATCTATAAAAAGTCATTCCTAGACTCACTCTGATGACGGCGAGAGTTTTAATACTACAACGGCATTTATATTGCTTCACAGTACCTCCCACTAAATTTTAGCCCAAGCAAACTGCTGAACAGTACCTTTTCAGTGAGTACAGAGAATTTATATTCAGCTGAGTGTTGAACACTGATAAATGATTGATGGGCTATTGACCTGTGGCCCTTGAGGGCGATGGGTCTAATTGTTTTAGTATCACCCAACTCTATAGTGGCATCCTCGTCTCGAAAAGGTGAGGGTTAGCACTGGGGATTTGGGCAGGATCTTGTATGACTGTAGCCAGATCCTGGAATGGCAGTCTCTGTTGCAGGTGGCGCAGACGTGCCTTAAGGAATCGCGGGCAGAGGCTGCGTGTTCTTTCCTTGCCGCTCTCTTGCATGTAGCCTGGACTCTAGCGTTCGCTTCCACCTTTGAAACACCCCACTTTGACACTTTGCAGCCATGTATCTCGGTGTTTGCCGATGTCCTCCCATACACTGGTATCGATTAGTGCAGATCTCAAGTCTCGCTCGATGACGTCCTTGTAGCGGTCTAGCAGTGGACGACCCACGCAACGGACGGCCTCCCGCAGTTCTCCGTAAAGGATTTCTCGTCAGGTGGTCAGGCTCCATGCAATGTGCATGGCCGAGCCATCGAAGGCGTCGCTGAATGAGCAGTGACGGCATGCTCAGTGACCCAGCACACTCCAGGACCTCGGTGTTGGTGACTCTGTCCTGCCACCTGATGTGCAGCAGGTGCTGAAGGCAGCGTAGGTGGAATCCGTTGAGTCGCTGCTCTTGTCTGGCATAGGTCGTCCTCAACTCACTGCCATGAAGGAGAGTCGACAGGACAAAAGCTTGGTAGACGCACATCGTGGTCCTTTCGCTCAACAAGTCATTGCTCCACACTCCCTTGTTGAGTTTGGCCATGACAACAGCTGCTTTCGCGATCCTGAAGCTGATCTCAGCATCGAGCAAAGTCAAGCTTGACATGGTGGAGCCCAAGTAGGTGAAGGTGTCTAAAATCCCAAGCTCTGTGTTGTCTATGATGATGAATAGGGGGACTCAGCAACTTGCGGCAAGATGTTGGTCTTCCCGAGGTTGATCGCCTCGCTGTGGGACGTTAAAGCAGTGTCGTCTGCAAACAGCAGGTCCCGTATGAGCACCACGTAAGCTTTGGTTTTGGTGCAGAGTCTGGCAGAGTCTGGCAATGTTGAAGAGTTTGCCGTCTGAGCTCGTCCGGACGTAGACAGCTTCTGTACAGTCTACAAAGGCATACTGGAGCAGCATGAAAAGAAAATCCTGAACAGGGTTGGAGAAAGACACAGTCCTGCTTTACTCCACTGCTGACTGGGAAGGCATTGGAGGTGGCCCCATCAAAGCAAACCGTACTATGCATGTCCTGGTGAAAGGAGGTGATGATTGCCAGGAGCTTTGGAGTCAAGGTGACCCAAGTGAAGACTTTGCCAAAGACGCTCAGAGGAGAGATGCCGCAATAGTTTTTGCATTCCCTACGGTCACCCTTGTTCTGGTACAGGGTGACTTTGCTGGAATCTCTCATGTCTTGGGGATGTGACCTTGCTCACAGCACAGGCAGAGGAGCTCATGAAGCGGTTGCAGGACGGTTTGCTTCCCATGCTTCAAAACTTCCAGCGGGATACCTTCCTTCCCCAGTGCCTTGCCACAGGCGAGACTGTTGATGGCTATGCTGAGCTCTTCCAGGGTGGGCGTGTTGTCAAGCTCCTCTATGACTGGCAACCCTGGCAGGGCATTGAGGGCAGTGTCTGTGACGATGTTCTGGGTTGAGTAGAGCTCAAGATAATGCTCCACCCAACGTTGCAGCTGCATGCTCTGATCAGTGATGACCTCGCCAGTCATCAATTTTGAGTCATGCCAGCTCCTTGTTGATGATGGCAGTCTTGCAGCAGTTGTCAGTTAACTGAAGGTCAGCAGAGAGACCAGGCACATGGTGCAAATGTTCCAGCTTGCAATTCGAAGAGCTGGAGTCTTCGTAGTTTTTTGCTCTTGACTGCTTGGTGCAAGTACTTGCTAGCTTTTTGGGAGGGTCCCCTAAGCTCTATGCATCCAGTAGAGCAGGCAAGAAATGACAGTGTGGCACCTTACTGGCTGAGGATTGCCTAGCTTGAGTTGGGCAGTAGCCACCCAATGAAGCTGCGAGGGCTTCTCCCACCACTGGACAAGACCCCTGGTGCTCCTACTTATGCCAATCAGTCGAAGCTTAGAACCGGTAAACTGCCTCATCATGTGTTGTGCCGGGGTCTTGTGCTCACCGCTGGGCTGCCCATATGATAGTGTCCCCCTCTCGTTGTCACTGGCTGGGTCCAAGGGAAAAGAAGAACCAATACAACTTGGGGCTAGTTCCACTGCAGGAGTTGCCAGAAGGAAGTGCTGAGCACCTGCTATCTGCCTTAGGGGCTCCACTCCGGATTTGTCCTCGAGGTTTACTCCTGAAGCCTTCCTGAGATCAGGTATAGCTGCAAGGCAGCGGAGGTTTGAAATCAGGGTTTACCTTCCCCTAGATGGGCTGCCTTCACAAGCTAAGAGCCCCATCTACCCTGGGAAACTGGTTTTAAGGCGGTAGTGGCTTCGCCTTTGCCCCTTCTCCTGTCGGTGGTGCCAGTTCCGCCGCGCAGAGGCCAGAAGTTGGACTTAGCCGACAGAGGCTCTTAGAGTCGCACGCCACTGGGAGCATTTAGAGAGGTTGTGAGAGCCCAGCCTCACAACCAACTCCACGGCTATAACCGCCTTACAGAAGTATCACCCAACTAGTCGGACAAAAAAGGCAATAATAAAGTTACCAAATGCATATTAAAGGAATATTTATTTGGGAATAAAACGAAAGAAAGAAAGCGCCATGCTTTTCACTACTCAAGGACTATTAATAATAGTCCTCTAATAGCGTAGCCAATCAAAATGCAGGATTTGCATTAGTCCACTTGTTGGGTGATACTAATTATTATTAGTATATACTAAAACAGTGGATAGCGTTGAACGCACGGGCTGATTGGCAACTGAAACTCCAGATATCCTTTGCTATTCACCTCTCAGCAATTCGCATGAAATTTGTGCTCAAAAATGTTGTAATCTTTGCAGGAATAAATGAGCTAAAATATACCAGTTTTCAGTCATATTTTCTCAGTACACAATTAAGACACTAAGATTTAGAAGACTGTAGAAAAGCCTTTAGAACATCAATGAGCTCCATTTGAGATCTGAGTACAGTGCATCCAAAATCAGAATCTTAGTGCATATCCCTAATCAAAAGTTTTATGAATGCCTGGATACCTACACCAACCTACACAGTCATGTCCATATTTTTGGAAACAGAGTGCCCTTCCTTCTACTACACAAAACAATAATTATAATCAAATGATGCTCACCGTGTAAACCTTTCTGTTTGCTCCCTCTGTTTCTTAATTTCTGGAAAAACTTTTTCATAAAATTCTCGAAGCTTAGCTTCTTTGTGTCTGGATAAAAATGAAATTACTTAATCAGATAAAAGGATGGAATAAATAATCATTTTGTTACCTGTGCAAGAGAAAATAAACTTACTTTCTCTTTGGGTTGTTCTCATGTCTCTCCATTTTTATGAGCCATGCTTGCTTCAAAGTCTTGTATTCTTTACACAACTGACGATTCTATGAAAATAGTTGCACACATTATCATTATGTACAATATTAACCACCTGTTTTCAAATAGTACAGGGTCACTCCCAAGAAGGTTATACCCCATTCACACCAAAGTTTGAAGAATGTCTTAAAACATTGTCTGATTGAACCTTATTTCTCTAATTAGGTTTATTGATTTGTCTAACACCAATCAATCCACAACTAAAACTTATCAGAAGGCCAAACCTTTCTTTTCATCATCAGTTTTCACTTCATTATCATTATCATCATCATCATCATAATTTATTAGCCTTGATATTGAACAGAATTAATTTTTGCAGAGTACAGCATGTTGGTAAGCTAGGAGACCTCAAGAAAACACCAGGCTTATAGAAGAAGCCACCTCAACATCACAAGGTCAAAAGAAATAAGGGTTGCGAAAGTGTGCGGCTAGGATAATTCAGTACCGGTGACTATTGACTGGGTTGCCATAGGCAATCCAGTTAGAAAAAGCGTTTAATTTCTTTTTTTTTTCTGTGTCGGGTAAAGCCTTTCCTGAACCTCCCCTGCTAAGTAATGTCTTTGTGTGAGTGAGTGTGAGTGTGTTTGGAAGGTTTGAGGGGTAGTAGAAATGCATAGGTTTTATCCAGTGGACACAGTAGAACATTTAAGGTGGCTCAAAGCAGTTTCCAGCACTTTCCAAGACGTAGATTTTTGATGGGTCATAATTACTACTCTTTATCAATTGATGCTACAATTATAGTATCAAAATACTGCCCAATCACTAGCGAACACGTTGGTATTATTTTTGTGACACAATAAGTTACCATAGCAATACTATGACCTGCTAAAAACACCCTTAATTTCAGCTATAAGCGCTTATATTTAAAAAACGGCACGATGAAATTTTTTCTTATTACAGAATTTTGATTAGCAGGATAAGATGTAACTTTTGGCAAAGTTCAAAAAAATTCTGTACATGGGGTACATTAGGGCCTTGTGTATTAACTTGTCAGTGAATTCCTTGTTTTGTTATGTATGTATGTTTCTGGAGTGTGGGTGAGTTTTCACCGGAATCGAAACGTTTGTTAAGCGGGGCGAGATTTTTCGCCAGTTTTGTGATAGCATGATTCCCTCTGTGCATTCGCTGTTGGATGACTGCAGATTGAATTTAATATGCTTGTAAAGCGTGGGTGAGGTTTCACCGGGGGCGAAGTGTCTCGCCAGTTATCTGATGGGATGATTCCTCCAGTGCGTTCCCTGTTGGATGACTACAGATGGAATTTATACGCTTGCAAAGAGTGGGTGAGAATTCACCAAGGGTGAGTTTTTGCGAATTATTGGTCAAGATGATTCCTTCAGTATGATCGTCTGTACGTTGGATGATTACAAATGGAATTCATATGCTTTTAAAACAACGATGAGGTTTCACCGGGGGCGAGGTTTCACCTGTTATCCGACAAGATGTTTTCCTTCAGCGTGTTCATATGTCAGATGATTGCTGCTGTTGGTGTTCATATGTCAAATGACCTGGCTGTTTTTGTAAAGAGAAGTTAAGCTTTTCATTGTTAATGTCAATGACTGCTGATGAAACTAGATGCTTTCCAAGGCATGAGATTTTTGTTTTTGCAACCGTTTACGTGCTAGTGTGATTCCAGTGGCAGGCTCCTCTTTTTTCTTTGCTGACTGTAGTGAATCTTGAACGTTTTATTTAAGCGGATGACACGTTTTGTTATGTCCTGTTCAGGCGCGGATCCAGGATTTTGAAATGGGGGGTGAATTTTTGTAATAATGTAATAGAACTACAGCCTGGTCAATATTTGAGGGATAACAAAAACAAAAAGGAAGAAGGGGGGCTCAGAAAAAGGGGGTGAAAATTCACCCATTTCACCTCCCCTGGATCCGCGCCTGCTGTTGTTTTGTTTTGTGCTTGTATGAATCCCTCAGTGGGCGTTTGATAGACTTTTGCCAGAGAAATTTTATTCCTCTTTAGGTGTTACAAGCAAAAGCCAACCTCTTTAACACTAACGTGGTGTGAGTTATATTATTTAGAGCGTCATTCTTTTAGCAAAATATTTTTTCAGAACAACTATGAGTTCTGAGTTATTATAATCTGCATGCTCAAATTGTATTGAACTGGAGCTGACTTCCCTGCAAAACGTTTACTCTTGTGGAGTACAATTTTATTGAGTGATGTGAGCGAACTGAATAATAATTTTAAAAAAAAATGCTGCTGGTGTTAAGCTATCTTGGGATAACAGATCCCTTTTGTTTTACCTTGTATTTTGAAATAGACTTCTTAAAGGTCTGTTTGTGTTTTTTTAGAAGTTGAAAAGAGAATTGCAGAAGCTCCATCAAACAGTGTCAACCTTGTCAAAGTCATCTGTTGAGAGCCTGTGTCAAGGATTAGTGAGCTACATGTCTCGTCGCCTATCTGATTTTAACAAGTATGATTTTAACAAGTTTGAGTCGCTTCAAAACATGTCTCATGATAATAAACATCAGATGGAGGGCTTTTACAAAGTAGCCTAACAAACAGCATGTGAAAGGACGGATCTCCCAAAAGATCAATTTGAGAAGGCCTGAGAAGGTCCTTGACATCGTCTCTAAGGTAGAATAGCATTACCGCCAGGATCGCGTGGGAAATGTGGAGCGATGCCATATGAACGCAACATGGAGCACAGGCCACGGGCCCCAGGAGTCCGTTGTTTTTACTGCCATAAGTTCGGCCACATTAAGGCCCACTGTTTGCAAAGGAAGAAAGATATGCTGGGGCAGGCCAGAAAGGGACAAGAAAGTTCCCTCTTCAAAAGTGATAATTCTGAGGGTGAGGAGGAGGACTGATGCCACTTTCTGATGGCTGGACCTCTTGGTGAAAGTTGTATTGCTTCTTGTTTGACTATTGTAATAAACCATGTGAACTGAACCTGCTGTACTAAGAGTCCATCTTCTTTTCTCTCTCTTAGGGTGCCTAGTTAGTCAGAGTTTTTGACAGCCTTGAAAAAGGGTATCTAAATCAACCCCCCACCCCCAGGATTTCTGGGTCAAGGCTGTCATCTCTCTGGGGTTTTTCCTACTCCTTGTAAATGTCTTGTTGTGTCTTTTCCTTTTAGGAATTGTTACCCTGGGCTTGGGAAATTGATGAGAAATTCAACATGGAAATCGCTCACAGACAGTTCCAAAAGAATAGTGTTCGTTTGGTAGACTCAAAAGAAGACCCTGTCACAGTCAGCAGGGGATGGCAGCTAACTGTGGGCTTGATGATAAAGTTAAGCGGGTAGAGCAAGGCAAAGTCATTGGCAATGTTCAACAGCTAGGTATTCCGGGACTCTAACTATTTCAGAGCCAGAGAGCTGCATTCTAATGCGACATACTAGAAAGAGATAGCACAAAGAAATCCTTCATCCAGAAAGAACGAGATCCTGGGATGGATAAGGGAAAGACTTGTTATCTTCCTGTACATCAAACGCTTAAGTGGACAATTAAAAGGGTAGAAGTTTAACTCAGATCGTCCCCCGCAAAAGGCGTTCAAAAACAACATGTCTAGTAAACCTTTTGTCAGTTTCATCCAAAAAACCTTGATGGCTAAGAACTGGGGAAATATCTTGGTTGGGTCAGTTTGGCAAGGTGGAACCGCCGCACCTTGTTCTACCCTTAATGGTGGAACCAACCAAGCTAACCAAGCTTCACCTTTGCCATGATGCGCGTTTCCTCAATCTTTGGATGGAGGATAAGCCGTTTATCCTTGACACCCTGAATGATATACCACGGTATGTGGCAAAAGATTCATAACAGACGGCGTTGGATGATAAACCAGGGTATGACCATATCTTACTCTCGGAAGATAGCTTTACTTTTTTGGAATTCAGTGGGGAGGCTGGTACTTTACCTACAACATGTTACCTTTCGGGTGGAAAATACTGCCTTATATTTATCATTCAACAGGGCTCATGGCCGCCACTTTCTTTCAATCAATTGGAGTTCCTTGTCTTCTTTACATGGATGACAGACACAATGGACGATTTCAAGTTCCGTTAGATGAAGGAGAGTATAGCCTGTTGAAGACGAATGACGCACGCAACAACGCTGCTGCCAGCTCTGCGATCTTGCTTGTGGCTTTTCATCTGGTACGCTTGGGATATTTTCTAGGCCTGCTGAAATCTATCTTAATCCCCAGCAAGATTGTACCTTACCTTAGCCTGTGCTCTCAAAAGGTGACTTTGATGCATGGTGCCCTTCGAGAGATCTCCCACTGGCTATTTTTAGAATCCTGGGATAACCCACTTCGTTTCCCAAATAATAACAGTTTTCTGTTTAATCATGTTTGGGAAAAACCTTGAGGGAGGGGGACGAGAATGTTTTTGGAATCAGATGAAATTCACAAACAACCACCTGTCCCATTAAAGGAATCGAGCAACACCTGGATGTGGCGCGACAAATCCAAGTTGGCCTTACACATGGCTACCTGTTTCGCCCGATACAGCCTAATGGAGGTATTCAAGATTCGCCTTTCACTTCAGCTGCCACAGAAGCCCGTTTAAAGATAATACAAGAAGATGGGCGCAGATGACGGTGAGACATTGCACGGCTTCAGATCCAGCTGTGCAATCACCTTAGCCCTAACGGGAGGGGACTTTATCTGAGAATATGGATCAGGTTGGCTGGGTGAATTGCCACACTGCCCTCTATTACAGGCAGCTAGCGAAGGTACTGAACCTGTGTGGGGCCTCTGCAAAGCTTGTCTCGAGTGAAGTGTTAAACATTCCTAATACTTGGCAGGACGTAAATTAACTGAAATGCTTTGTTTGTGCTTTTCCCATGGATAACCCTCATAAGAGGCTTCTCTCGCAGTAATGACAATAGTTTATTAACAGTCGATAACTGTATTTTGTAGTTTTGGATGAGTTTGGGGAATTATTGTAAGAATTGGGCTGTCATCTAACTTGTGCTTCATTATTCAAGGAAAAG
>NC_090879.1:36403604-36413604 GCF_036669935.1 Montipora foliosa
TGCAGTTCAATACCACCCAACTCAGCGCCTTATTTTTTTGTGTAACACATACCACAGGCAACCCAGCGCTCTTTAAATGCTGATCCAAAGCAAGGAAATGCTTACAACAACTCAAATAAAAAGGTAGGTGTTAACTATACCAGGATAATATTTGATTTGAAGGTGTATGCCAACTCTAGAGCAGACTGCTGACTGCCTACAACTTAATATACATATATAGCGCTTAAATAAACAGTATTCAAGTTTAATTATTTTAAATCAAACAAAATAATAGTTGCAATCAATTTTCATCAAAAAAGTTTCTGTATTGAAAAAGAATGAATTTTAGAATAAATAATTGGTTTCACTTTCAAATTCCTGGGCACTGCCATCTTTAATAATTTTTTTGGTGATATGCTATAGTTTCCCTGATTGCTTTCAAACGAAGAGCTTTGGTTTTCAAACATCAGGGCAACCATTACATATCACACTTATTCAAGATGGCAGCACCCAGGAAATTTAAAAACTAAAACAAACGCTTTCGAAATTCATTTATTTCAGATACCAATTCTTTCGAAAAAAGTTCGAACAGTTTTGATTGTGAACATTATATTCCGAGTTTAAAGTTATTTCCTCGTTTTAGTGGAGGTTCCCTTAAAAAGTAAAGAGTGGTACATTACAATGTAAATATTTTGTACAAAATTTGAATAAATTACTCTCTTTCAAATAATATTTTATCTTACCTACAAGTCTTTTACTAAAAGTCCATGAATGAAAATTTGGAATAAAATTAATGTTAAAAAAATTAATATGGATTCAGCAAAAAGGCGTGCTGCCCTTGAATTTTACTCACAAACAATGAAGAAGAATCCTAATTTCCATTTCACAGTTGTATTTAATTAAGTAGTTCATTGCTTTGTAATGACAATATGATTTCTGTTTTAACAAAACGTTATTCCAAAGTTCTTATGCTCTTTCTATTTGTAACGGCTTTTAGCAGAATAAAAATTGTGAGAAATATCTTGATGAGATCTGAGTAAGATCTTGTAAAATTTTGTAAGATCTCCTAAGATCCCGTGAGAATCTTGGTAAGATCTTGTAAGATCTTGGTAAGATCTTAGAACATTTTCCTAAGATCTTGTAAGAATCTTAATTAAGAAGTGAGATAAGATCTTAGTAAGAATCTTATTAAGAATCTTACTAAGAACGTAATAAGATTTCCACCTGGGTAGAAATGCAAGAAAGAATTTTGTCCTTGAATTTGTCTAAAAATACTCAGTATTTTGATTTTGTTTTCTATACACACATCCATCCCATGGGGAACTGTAATTTCCACGAATAAAGACCTGATTGCCTCTGGATCTGACAATTTGCATTTGTTAAAGAGTTTGTATTATTGTATTAAAGGTCTTTATGTAAAATAAATGCCTATTCTGCCACTTGTTTTTAATTTGCAAAGGTTTCAGACAAAGTTATATCCAGTAATGTCAACCAGCTCTGCAGTACAATCAGCCAGCCACCTTTCTGAAACACCGATCACAGAGAATGGTTTTTTGAAATTTCTAAGCATTTGATTAAATTTGGTCAAGATTTTTAGCCAGCTACATGTATGAGTGTATAATGGAGAAATTTGTTTTGTTGCTAAAGGAAGTTACTCAATAATCTAATTGTTACTCAATAATCTAATCAAGGAAGAAATTCAATTAGAGTCAGGGTTCAGATGACTGGAAAGTGAGTTGGGTACCTCAGGTCGCTCTATAGGATTATTAAAATAATCTTGAGTGATTCAAGACGATTCCCAGTGAATTTTAAAGGGCGATGGGATAGGTTTAAGGAACTATTATTTAAGTGATTGAATGGGGAAAAGGTCGCAAATGAGAGTCGTCTGTCATCATAGTGGCGGCTAAGTTCAGCTAAAATAAAGTGTTAGTTGTTCAGGAATTTATAAAAAGTGCTTAACTCATGGGTAAGCCCTCCTAATTTGCAAAGTTCACAAGGTTGTTGTGGCACTTGATTTGGATCAGGTGGGAGTCTTCGGTTCGTGATAGATAAATGATAAAGTTCTTGGACCAGCAGAACTTGAAGCCATTTCTCTTTTGAAATCTTTTGGTATTTCAACCAAGAGTTCCTGAAGCTAGGGTGTTAGATGATCAAATAGCCTAGGAGCTTTTCCAAGGAGTGGCTGGGTGGTAATCCAATCGAAGTGGCAGACACTTTGCTTCATTTTGTGCATTTATAACTTGTTCTTTCACAATTCTTCTTGTGAATTTGAAGACAACTGGTCGAGGACCAGAGGTGGCATTTCTGGTAGGAATACAGTGGGTTATATCAATGTCTTGATTTGAAATTTCAATTCCAACGGTTTTAATATGATTGATACACAAGGAGGTGGCTTTGGAGGTCGATTCTTTTGTCTTGCTTTCTGGGTGGCCAATAATCTTGATATTGTACTGGAAACTATACCTTTGTAGTTGTTGAATAGAATCTCTGATCTTTTCGACTCAAGATGACAGCAAATTTAAGCGTGACCAGAGCTGTTTAAGACTATTAGCAGATTCTGCTCGTAGATTGTTGTATGATTTTCTGTGAAATTCCAAGGTGTTTAGGGACTCAGCATCTTTACTGGAATGAGTAGGTTGTTCGCCTCCAGTACTGGAGGCTTGTGGATGATTGTCGTTTGCTGTCATTTTCCTTTTTTTAAGAGCCTACAGTCACTGTCAACATTAGGCACGGCTAATAGTAAAATTAAAGCAATAAGTTTAATGTTCAACAAGGGCGGAGAAATTAAAGATGCGTCCACACAGCTTTGTGAATGCAAGGGCTCTGAACAAAGGTTCAAAATTCTTCCAACTGGTGTAATCAAGTATGTATGCAGCGTCACAAATGCTTGTTGCTTGAAATAATTATGTTTGCTTTCGTATGGGAACAGTACTGTAAATTTCACAAAATTAAGTTTCTCCTACAAATATCACTTGTATATGGCCATGATACTTAAAGTATATTTGGTGTTAACAGCCAATACTTACTTGTTTGAATATTCATGAGAATAAAAGAAAAAAAATGCTGCACCTTGATTTCTTTGGCTTGTTTCCTCAACTGAAAATATTTCACCAATTTGGCTTTGATAGCAGGAGCTCTGTAACAGTAATGATCAGGTATGACGTGAATCTATGGGACTATGTAATGAGGTAATAGCTGCAACACCCATTAAGGACGTTCGTGCCCATTGCTACTGAGCATTTTTTCACGCATGTCACGCACATGTCATGTATAGCAGACCACGCAGGTAAACACGATGCTAAAGGCGCAAAAATTTTCCAGAAGAATGTGGCATCATGGGATAGCTTTGGACCCAGGTCTTCTCAGCAATGTCACGCAATGGCTTGACAGTGCGAATAAAAAATCAAATTATCTTGAATCCTCGGTGACCCCCATTTTTCTTTCCGTAGATCACTTCCTTTGTTGATTTTGTCCATTTTAACAAAAAACAAAAAAAATCTGTACGTGAGAAGTTACAAATATTTGGCCTTTTATGTTCTCGTGCGACCGAAGTTTTCTTTCTTAGACTAATATGTATTGTTTTTCAAGGTCTATTTCATCTCAGAAAAAGACATCAGCTGCAAAGGTTAATTTAGTTATATTAGTTATGTTGAACTGAGTACGTTTACCTGATCTAAATTTCACTAATGTAGTTTTTTTATTGCTGATAGTTGTAAGCTAAGATCGTCTTAAAGTAACGCAATCTTCTAAAAATGCACCTCATGATCTCGAAAACGAGCATGGTGACCCCCCATTTTTTTTGCCTTTTTGGCAAAAGTAGGTCATTACCTTTCTGCGTGGCAAGTTTTAAAAAAATCTGTACGTGGGAACGTTTTGGGCGCGAACGTCCTTAAATACCAACAAGCACAGAATACAGAGAACAGCAAATGCTTACTCACTTTTTCAGGTTGTCATGGTAGCATTGGAGGTCAGATGGTTGATTGTACAATGGCTGCCACAAAGACAGAAAAAAAAATTGTAAAGGGTTGGGCACATGAACAGGAGTATTGTGGTGACATAGGTGCCACCAGGGGAGGCTGTGAGAAAGGAGAACAGAAGAGGTAAGAAAGGAGAGACAACAAGTACTCAAAAATGGCAGCCATGGCAAAACCACAGAAAAGATCAAAGACCTTTTCAGGATATCCAGCTTGAAACCATCTTTTGAGGAATGTTTTGCTATTTGATGATGACTTGTCTTTAAGAGAACTGTACCTTTCCTCCAGGAAGTGGATAACCAAGCTTTGCCAACCTTGCATGAGCAGCTTCTGCCTTTTTCTGTTGAAAACAACAAAAATTCACAAACTACACTTATAATAAAATGGCAGCTATGGTTAGAGACATTTTATAACAATGAAATCAATCGTTAAGATTACTACTGAGTAACAATGCTTCAGATGGCTGGAACTGTGTCAAGGGTGTGGTAGGTCTCTTTATCAATGAACTAGGCATAATTGCCCTTCCATAAACGCAAAGGTGACATTAAGAAAAAAGAACCAAAGAAATGGTTTGCAACCAATCTCCAGGAGACAGATAATGTAAAGCTACTAGTAATCTTGGATTATTGAAGACCACTTGACAGTCGCTTTGGAAGCAAAGGAGGAGGGTAGGCAAAGAAATAATCTTATAGGACCAAAGTTTGAGGATTGTATGAGCATGCACTTCTTGAGATGGTTTCAGAAAGCACTTAGTACTATGACTCATGCAACAGAATTGAAATACTTTGCCCTTGGCTAGACTCTGAATCATAAGGCGGTATTTACATGAGACATGACATTTTTGCCCCTGTTTACAAGAAACCGGGACGAAATGCTTGGCGCCTGGTTTTGGGTCGAAATGATATGTTTTGCCTAATAAATATACGGCTGGCCCAAATGCATACAGCCTTGAAACTTCTCAACCCAGGCTGAGATTTGTTGTCATTTAAACGAGAACGGTACGAACTCAGACCGGTACGAGAATTTCTCGTCTCGGTCAAGCAACCAAGACCAAGTCAGACTGGTCTGAGTTCATTGCCAGTCCAGTCTCATGTAAAAGCATAAGAAGAAATGTATGGAGGCCGATACAAACCCATGCTGGTCCAAGTTCGTCCCGGTCTCATGTTAATACCCCCCAAAAATGCGATCAGTTTGATTTAAGAAGGTACTGGTAAGTTGGTCAAAATAACTACACAAATAGCCCCCTGAGAGGAGGAAGTAATAAGCCTACTGGACAATAAACTGGTACCAGAAAATCCCAGGGAAGAGGGGGACTCCCATATAAAAAGGACGGGGATGCCCGTCCTACCTTTTAGGGCTTAAAAAAGTGGTTTTGGTACCTCTTAGGGTGTTCAGCCTCAAAAGGTCCACAGCAGGAGCTTTAGCGGTACCTTTTAGGGTACTGAGCCAACAAATTATCACAGCTAGGAGACATTTGACAATTAACTAATTTTTAATTTTGTCTAATTGAAACCCATAATTTGGTACCTCTTAGGGGTGAAAAAAAATTTCATGCCACACCCACAAGACAGTATCTTAGGGGTTATTTTCAAAACTTTTATATGGAAATCGAACTTCATACGCTGTAAACATTTTTGACGGCAAGCTGTTCATACACGTTTTGTCTAATTCTCAAGTTCCAGTCTTGTGAAAAATACCTGAAGGATAATAAACACAATAGCCTCCATTTGACTTCAAAAATATGCTAAGAAATTTGTCCTTGAACGTTATCTATTCCTCAAAGTTCACAGTTTCCTCGATCGTTGTTCTGGGAAAATATCTGAGCACATTTTCGTGCCAAATGGAGGCTATTGTTAATAATACATGAGAAAGACTTGTGAATCTCCAAATTGAGCTTGATAGTGGTACGATGTAAGTACTAACATCTTGATTCAGTGCATGTCTTCCCATTTTCACGAAAAAAGCTCATTGAAGTTAATCCCTGGCAGACAGGGTTGGTATCTGGATGGGAGACCATCAAGATATACAGTATACAACAAATGATTGCCTTCTGTAGATACCATATGCGTCATAATGCCTTTTTTTAATCGGAATACTATTTCACAGAATCCTGACCATTAATTCACTTAAGGAGTAAAACTGGAAGTAATAATTGATTATGAAGTGAGTTCATTGGGGGAACTTTGGAAGATGAAATCACTGGATGAGTTGAGAGGCCATTGAGATGATGCATTTATCTAAAGAGAGTTTATCAAAAATATTAAGTGAGGCTTGTGGAATGAGACTAAACATCGAAAGTTTGGAGGTAAACAGGTTGTTAATAACCTCCCTATTTCCACAAAATGCAATTTATTTATCTGTAAACAACGGGAGACACTTAACTCGAGCTAGCAAATACTCTTAGTACAATCTCACTACAGTTAACTGGATACTTCTCTACGCTTATCTGACCACAGGCAGTGTACTGTCCTTCTCTTTGATGAAATCTCCTGAAGACTTCTTTCACAGTATCACACTCCACGGAAACCAACTCTGGTCTTGACAACAGAATGTCAGAATCTCAGATGAACAGAACAATCCCTTCACTTGTCACACAATATCACTTGGAAATCACAAACAGGGAACGAAGTCCCGAATCACAACAACAACAACCGGCTGACTGACTAGAGAGCCGCTTATATAGCTATCCGAAGAGAGTCTAGAAGCTTCCAGAAGTTACTATTTACAGCTATTACAATAGACTCTATTTTTAGACTTAAGAGTCACAAACTATTTTGAAACTGATGAGTCACAGTTCTAGAAAATTCTGGAATTGTGAGACATTGACCTTCGCCAACTTTCCAAATACTTCCCATCCTTGTAACACTCCCCCTCTTCAAATAGAGAAAGTTTGCAGAACTTTCTTTGATATGTTCTCGCATTCACACTTTTGAAAGACAGTCAGCAATAACGTTATCCTTTCCCTTTATGTGTGTTATATCCAAGGCGTACTCTTGAAGCATCAAACTCCACCTCAGCAATCGTTGATTCTTGTCCTTTAACTTGTGAAGAAAAACAAGAGGATTATGATCACTGAAAACTTCAGTGATCAGTAAACTGGAAGAAGTGACATAAACTTCAAAATGCTGGAGAGCTAACACTAATGCCAAACATTCTTTCTCAATGGTGGAGTAATTTCTTTGGCTTTTACTAAACTTTTTTGAGAAGTAGCAAACAGGATGATCTATGTCATCTTTATCTTCTTGTAAAAGCACAGCACCAGCAGCAACATCACTTGCGTCTACAGCTAACTTGAATGGGGCATTGAATCAGGAGCTGCCAACACTGGGGCGCTGTTCAGTAATGCTTTTAGTTCTTGAAAAGCTCTTTGACACTTGTCGCACCACAGAAACTTTTCTCTCTTGTTTAGTAATTGAGTCAGAGGTTCAGTGACTGCAGAGAAATTTCGGCAGAACTTTCTGTAATATCCTTCTTGTTTTCTGGTTGCAGGAATTCAGAAATAACACTGATCTTGGCATCAACTGGTTTTACTTTCCCTTGCCCAACCACATGCCCCAAGTAAGGTACTTGTGCTTGTGCAAATTCACACTTGGCAAGGTTAATAGTGAGCTTTGCTTCAGTTAGTCTCTCAAAAAACTTTCGGATGATTTGCAAATGTTCCTCCCAGGTATCACTGTAGATAATAACATCATCGATGTACGCTTCGCATCCGTGAAGGTCAGCAAAAACTTTGTTGATGAGGCACTGAAAAGTGGCTGGCGAATTTTTCATGCCAAAAAGCATAACCTTCTATTGGTACAGTCCATCCCGGGTTACAAAAGCTGAAATCTCTTTTGCTCTTTCAGTGAGCGGAACTTGCCAAAAACCCTTAAGTAAGTCAAACTTGGTGACGTATCTTGCATTTCCCACTTTGTTGATACAGTCATCTATGCGTGGTATTGGAAAAGTGTCTAATTTACTAACACTATTCACTTTTCAGTAGTCCGTACACATACTGTAACTACCGTCTGGTTTTGGCACCAAAATGCAAGGTGAACTCCAGCTACTGTGACTTGGCTCAATGAAATCATTCTCCAATAAGAATTGAATTTCTTCTAAGATATTTCTGCTTCATAGGATTCAGCCTGTAGGGATGCTGTTTCACAGGAGAAGCATCACCTACATCCACATCGTGGTAAATCTGTTCGATCCTCGTTGGTACATCTGGAAACAGGTGCTTGTACTCCTGGAGAAGATCCGTAAGATCTTGACGCTGCATTGAAGACAGATGACACAGCTTGGAGTCCAAATCCCGCAGAACATCAGAGTTGGAAAGCTTTGCTGTGGCCAGTGGACTTAACTTATCATTAAGATCTCTACTCAAAGTTTCTTCTGGCTCAGAACTAACCACATTAAGACTTACTGTATGTATCTCTACTGTCTCTGTTGATATAGGGCTTTATCATATTGACATGACACAACTGCGTTTGCTTACGCCTATCAAGCATTTCTAGAACGTAATTGATATTACTTAGTTTCTCTTTAATTACATAAGGCCCAAAATATGAGGTCCTCTCACAGTGTCACCAAAAACAAGCTCAAATGGGCTGAAGCCCAGAGACTCCTGAACCGACTCTCGAGCAGTAAATAACAGCAAATGGATTCCTTCATCCCAGTCTCTCTCTGTCTCGAAGCAGTAAATCCTCATTATGTTCTTCAGCGTCTGATGCCATCTCTCGAGAGCTCCTTGACTTTCTGGATGATAAGCAGAAGAGTTGTATTGTTTGATTCCCAGTTCGTTCATGACTTGCTGAAATATGCCTGCCATAACATTTGCATCTTGCTCTGACTGGATTGAGTTAGTTCAAACTGTCGCCGTTGTTCCCTTTCCTGCCTTTGCTTTTCTTCCATCTCAAGCCTTTCTTGCATTTCTAATTTCTTAAACTCCAACTGAAGCTGTAGTTTCTTAAACTCAGAATCAGATGTTTCAAATGTTTCTAAAACTGTCTCTTAGAGAACTTGCACACTCACTAAATGTTTAACAATGATATCCTGAATCTGGTGTTTTCGCATTGTTTTCCGAACCTCTAAACTTAATGTTTCGCTAATGAAATAAGCTTGTCCTTCTTTAGGTTATAAAACTTGTCCTCGCAAGGTTCTGACATAAACTTCTCTGGATCAAAATCCCCCATCTCAAAACTTGTCTTAGATTACAGAATGCAATAATACTCTCAAGGTAAATGCTTAAATTCCCTTAACTTAAATTCACTCCTGGACAGGCCCCCAAATTTCTGTTACGGTAACTAATTTCAGGCAGAAAGATAACCTTGCTATTTCCACAAAACGCAATTTATTTATCTGTAAACAACAGGAGATACCTAACTCGAGCTAGTGACTACTCTTAGTACAATCTCACTACAGTTAACTGGATACTTCTCTACGCTTGTCTGACCACAGGCAAAGTACTGTCCTTCTCTTTGACGAAATCTCCTGAAGACTTCTTTCACAGTATCACACTCCACGGAAACCAACTCTGGTCTTGACAACAGAATGTCAGAATCTCAGACGAATGGGAAAATCCCTTCACTTGTCACTTGTCACACAATATGACTTGGAAATCACAAACAGGGAACGAAGTCCCAAATCACAACAACAACAACCGACTGATTGACTAGAGAGCCGCTTACATGTATATAGCTATCCAAAGAGAGCCTAGAAGTTTCCAGTAGTTACTATTTACAGCTATTACTATAGACTCTATTTTAAGACTTACGAGTCACAAACTATTTTGAAACTGATGAGTCACAGTTCTAGAAAATTCTGGAATACTACAGATTCTTAGATAATTCTAGAAAAGTCTGGAATTGCATGACATTGACCTTTGCGAACTTTCCAGATAATTCTGATCCTTGTAACAAGGTGATGATGTCACAAAAACTAAATACATTATTGTTAAAAATCTGGAATTCATAATTTGTGCATATTAATTTTTGTATCAAACAAACCATTTCTTTTGTTCATTAATCCTTTCACAGGAACAAAATAATGAACCAAACAAACTGACCTGC
>NC_090879.1:36418604-36428604 GCF_036669935.1 Montipora foliosa
GCAGTCAAAAAGTCCAACTCCACGGACCCCTTTAACCAACATGTACATTTACTGTAAAACACACTAACAACTGAGACTTAATCAAAAACAAAATTAACATCCTTTAACTACATTGTATGCCTGTGTGTACTTTTTTCCATAAGTACCAGTATAAAATTATTCTCTGAAACCTCCCATTATCAAAAATAATCAAGTTATTACAGATTTTACAAAAAAACCTTTCTTTCCATTCCTTCGCCATATGAAAGTAAGGACATGGAGTTCTGTGACTCATTTAATTTATCCTCCAGAACAGGGAAATGTGATGGCACTGACTGTGACAATGTGGTACAAACAGCATGAAATGGATTGTCTTTGTTGACCAAACCACTTTCATCTGAGGATGATAACACTGGTTCCTTGGAGGAGGAGGAGGAAGTGGAGGAGGAGGAGGAGGAGGAGGAGGAGGATGACTGTGATGTAGAAATCAACAGTGGTTGCGATGCTGCTAAGGAAGAGGGAGGAGGTGAACAGTGTCTTCCTCTGGGTGAATGGTGTGGTGAGGATCTTGGTGACAATCTTATTGATTGAGGTGATGACGGAGAGCCTGCAGACTGGTGACCCAAAGAGTTATCAGTCCCTTCAATTGAGCTTCTCTGCTTTTCGGATCTGATTTGATCTGATCTTTCGTAATTGTTTCTGTTCCCATATCTGAATAAATAAAAGAGCACAACCAAGAAAAATAAAATTAATTTTCATTGCAGACAAGCACATTTTGTAACACTACGGCATCCTTGAAGTACATGCAGGTACTGTATCAACCAGCTTGTAGGTTTTTGTATTTAATAACCTTTATTCAATTTGTACAACTTAACAACAGATAGATAGGTAGTTATGACAATATCGATTACTCAAAAAACACCTTGTATGAATACACACATTACATTGGTACAATGTTGGAAAATGAGGCACTGCTGGTTGCTCCCCAATTCATCTACTGACAATCTAAGGCTTCCAAGACTACTTTTCAGGTTGAACAGACTTAACTCATTGCAGTGCAATGTGAAGTGCTAGTTTTGAACCCCATATGAACCATGTGAATGTTAGCCCTACTGGAAATGGGCCCACACAAGGACAGAGAAAAACTCTGACCAGGGTGGCTAACACTCACATGGTTCACATGGGGTACAAAACTAGCACTTCACATTACACTGTAATCATTTAAGTCTGTTCAAATATAAGTGCTACACGGCCAACATTCGCAAAAAACCTTATCCTTCCTTGTACTTTTCAGGTTGGTTTGAATCACCAAAGAAGATGGATTTTTTTTTTGTCATAAAGGTTCACACTGCAACCAGGTGGGTGCACCCTTTTCCTTTTAAGACAAACTGAGCCAGGAGCATAAAAAAGGACTCTTGTGATAGCTTTGGAAGGGCAACAGACATTCATTGATCCACCCTACCAATACTTTTCATTTCACCTCATTCCACAATGTACAAAACTTTAAAAAAAATCAAAGATGGCATATATTGACATGTTCATCACATTTTTCCTACAAACCTCAGTCGTTCGCACCGATTTACCTAGCTTTAAGCTTTATTTAATGGCATAGTATATAAAGGTAACATATACAGAACCCAAAGAGTTCGCCAACGTGGCGACTAACGTTTGAATCTTGGTCGCCAGGGGCCGGTTGCTCGAAGCATGGTTAGCGCTAACTGGCATTAAATACCATGGAAACCCATAGGTTCTGATATCTCTTAACCAACAGTTAGCGCTAACCGGGCTTCGAGCAACCGGTTCCAGTATGGTAAACAAATGGGCGCATTGGCGACTGTATCGGGCACAACTGACTGTGTAATGGAAGATTCACTGAAAGCAAAATTTGAAATGTTATGCAGTGACATTTGAAGGTAAAATTGGTATTTGTAGACTTTATGGTTTGATGTACTGTGTACATAAACAAGTATCTGTTATTCTCTTTAATGGTTAATAATTTCCTTGACATGCTTCTCACTGTTCAGAGAGTTTGCGTCCACATTTCATCTTCATTTCTTGAGAGTTTGCATAGACAAAGCGAAATAAATACAACAGACCGAGTGACCCACACTACAGTATTTTATCTTTTCTCCTGCCCTTACCATTTCGGAAACAAAACTCTATTTCTTTTTTTGAAATAGCTTCTTGTTAAATGTACATGGAATAACATCTACCTGTCACAAATCTTTAGATCCTGCTCAACACTGACAGAACTAAAGTCATTAAATTCACCCAATCCAACTTCCTACAAGAGAAAAGCAACAGTTTGACAAAGTCAGAAAAATAAATCTCTCTCATGACTGAAAGGAAATAAAAACAATAATATTATAATAATAGTTTTAATCAGTGCATGTGAAATAAAACCCTCCTGTCTTTCAACTTGCACTCCATTACCGAGGACAACTGGTTTGTCACTAGGGAGTTTAAGCACGCATGTTCTTTAGATGCCGACGGCAACCGGAAGAGAACATTTTACACGCCAGGACAGTGGATTCCCCCAGATTTTTATAAGTATCATTTCCAATAGAGAAACAATACTTAGCAATGTAAACATGGTTGCGGTTGCCGTCCGCATGTCAAAAACACACATGCTTAAGCTCCCTACTGTAAACAACAATATATAGATTTAGCCAAGCCTAAAAGCGGAGCTCCCGGCTTGTTCATTCTTACTGGCTGTAGGATTAGTGAAAAAAAAAAGCTTTGGAACTGTCCGCCTTTTGGTTTTCCCGGATATTGCTTAATTATGTAACATTTTCTTCGCTGCCTAACTAGTGAATTCCACGGTTAATTTCACCTGAAAAACTGACTGATCGCATGAATCACGAAGGGATGAGTGTGATATCAGTTTTTCCAGCAAAATCTACTGTCGAATTCACCAGTTAGGCAATTAATTTTTCTTGAATCGCAAGAGTTTTAAAAGAAAACAAGCAAATCCTCAGCAAGAGAACGGAAAAGGAAAGAAGCCATTTCAGAGTCGACTGTCAAACGGCAGCTAATAGGAATCAAGCTAAAATTAGAAATCACAGACGTACTACAGCTCGTGATGTGACAGATCGTCTTTGTCGGTTCAAGGTCAAACAAGGAGTTTTATTGATGTACTTTATTGATTCCACTTTATCTCTGAAAATGAGATCATTTACAATTCGATGTATTTCATTGAAACACGCCAGCTTGGCTTAGAACCAGAATCAGCTACAAAAAGGACAAACTTCAAACAAGATCTCCAACAAATTACCTGTACGTGCTCTAAACAAACTTCTGAAAACATGAGCTGGTGATATTTCTCCTTATACTTTTACGAGAACTCATTGCGATTACATGTTTAGAACACAAGTGCAAAATTCTTGTCACTGTCGAGGCACATCGGAAAACAGTTAGGCAAGCAGAGTAAAAAAACTTCTTGTTCGCTCGCATTTTAAGGCCAAACAAACCAGCAACAGATCGATTATTTCTGTCCAAAAAGAGTACAGATCATTGTTATTTAATTTCAGTTAACAATAAAAATTCGAGTTTCATTCCTGAACAAAGGAAAAAACGACTAAACCACATTTTAGAAATATGCATCCACTTGAAATAACGCATCCGTAGAAATAACAAACGGTTTAGTGTCCAAGAAAAGAATTTGTGGAGTAACGTCTTCCACCAACTTTAAGCTATTACTGGTGTACCATTTTGTCGTTCTCGTTCTCTTTCTCTCTTCTTTCGTTTCTGTTCTTCTGACATAGGCCGTCCAGGCATCTTGCAACAGAAGATTCGAAATTAATGCAAGAAAAATATATTTTCCAAACCGTACCTGAACACAAAAAGCATCGACTGTCAAGAGCTTTTGCTGGCGTAGCATTGCTGTGTAGCCACGTTAAGCCACAGAAAGAGCGCGAATAATTAAGCCTCGTCCAGGTGTGAGTGTGATTGTCTGACCTGGCTTGAGCCTGCGATCCAATCAACAACCAGTCCCGGGTCAGCGGTCAACTTCAAAAAAAAAAAAGGGCTGACCTCGATAAGGTCTAACTTGAGCCCACGAGCAGATACCTTGTTTTGACAGGTGTCAATTGACCATAACATTGATGTCCAATATCAAAGATGTATGCTGTAAACTAGCTGGAGTGTAAACTGGAGTATTGCCTCCTCGATGAGCTCTAAAGTTGAGCCCATGATATGGTTACGTGATACTGGTCACATTGGCATACATGGAGGGGCGGGCGGACGTACGGATGTACACATGTACGGACGTTCATGACATCATGGCTATAAAACCAAATTTTCTCACATCGATGGGTTACCATATTTTCTTAGCTATGGTGCTTGGCGCCCGCGGAGCTCCGCTAACAGCAGGGCAAAGGGGCGCAAAGTGGCCTGGGGCAGAGCCCCATACTAAAGAGAATTTTCATTTGGTTGTCATGTGTTTGACTGAGCATACACGTACGTCTGTCTGTACAGACTCTGAGGGAGGGAGAAGGGAGACTAAGAAAGGGAAGGGAGGGGAGTCTCGCAAATGCAGCAGATGGGCAAATTTTCTTGGCAGGAAACTTTTGTGCAGCCTGCCTTTTTCCCACGTCAGTGGGGAAGAGTTTTTAGCATTAGTGAGAGATAAAGTAGGAAAGAGCCAAGAGAAGTAGAAGAAGAGAAGATTTCAATGAAGAACATCATAAAGTTGAGAGAAATAGGGCAAGAGACAAAACAAATATATGCCTAACTGCCACACAAATTTTGTAAAACTCGCTAAAAGAAACGAAAAAGGCCTGAAAACGTTTACAATTCTGTGTTGACAGAGATTCTCGCAAATTTCAACAATCACACACGACGTCGCCATTCAAGCTTACACCAGACATCATTGGCGAGTTTTCTTCAGACATCTATTTCGCCAGACATATTATAACCGAACTCTCAATGCCATCTAAATTCAAATTAGATTGCAGTACATTTATCTGCAATGAACGCACTTGTAAGCAATGTTTGGGTCAGTTTAGGTTCTTTTTGGTCAGACAAGACTTTGAGAAGTGGTTTGATAAACTTGAACCTGGGATTTTCAGCAAAATCTCTAAAAGCAAATGAGTTATAACTTACAATCGTTTGTCTTGTTTGTCATGAGGTTTTGTGTCCTGCTACATTTTGCTTATTTTGGAACTGAATTCTCATTACTGCGATGACTGTCCACTAAATCAATACCTTTTGATTTAAGGCTTTTTGTGTGAAATGGATGTCCAGTCGTGAGCTGCTTTGTTTAACTGTGAAATTGAGGTCAAGTAAGCGAATTACTATGTTTAAGCTTGACTTTTTAATTAGTAATTCTTGATTTTGTTCTAAAGTGAAAAGAGAGGGCATAAAGATTATCAGTCAAATAAAAAATGTAATTTCAGTTTTAGTTGTTGATTGAAATAATAAAAAAATATTGTTGGTTTACTGCTGTCGGCTCACTGTTACAGGTAACTGTATACAATAATGACGATGTTTTTTTACTTTATGCACAAGCACAATTATTTCCATATACACTATATTGCTTTCAGGGGCTAGAAACAGGAGCTCCGCTTTTAGACTATATATTATGGTTTACAGAGACAAACAAGTACAACGAGCTAAAATCTTCATATTGTAGTGATTAAATAATTAGCAGTCTCGCGCTCGCGCTGTCACTCATAGCAATCTCTTATAGTTTGAATACTTGTTTATGTTAATTCTGGTTACTATATCGTCCTTTACAACCGCAGTCGCAATTCTTGCGGTTTTCATCATGTCCGGTAATTGTTGTTCAGCGTAATCACAACTCACTGGCTATTCACTCTCTGGTTGGTTAAGGAATATGGGTCCATCCTGCCAACTGCTGCCAAAACCAATCTCTCTCAGCTTCTTGCCTCTGGTTAACCAATCAGCAATGTTATACTCACTCTTGACCCAGGATCAGTGTCTTCTTGAATTTCTCCTATGCGTGTTGCAGCAAGTGTGTTGAAACCATAGGAATCCTTTTGAATCATAGCATGCACTATTTGTGAATCAACGATATATGGTAGAATCTCTGGAAAGGATATCTGCACTGCTGTTGTATGAGCACTTTTAGTCGTTTGTTGATTATTGCTCCTCATAGCACCCATAAATTAATAGATATCCTCTTAACCCAATGTCTCCAGGGGTTTCCCATTGACAAGTAAAATCGTCTGGCGTTAGACAGAGTAAAGTATTAAGTCTGGCCAGTTTAGGCCGGTTTGGGTGTTAAAGGGTTAATGGGGGCAAGGCAGTTCTTGGACTGAATCAGGCTACTTCTAAACGGCCACTTTTCAAGAGTTCCCATCATACGTGAGCACATGCGCTGAAGGCTTGGCTGGATCCATCGCTAATGATAATCAATATTGGATCTCCAACTATATCATGTGGCTTCATGCATCTCTTAAATTTGACATTGTCCATATCAAGTAGTTCTCTGAAGAACATTATCCCATCTCGCTTATTTTCCTCTGGAATAGGATCATCCCAGTTCATCTTGATGTTGTTTGCCCATATAGGACATGTCATTATTTTCGCTCTCACTGTGAAAGGTCCTGCTAATCAGAGTGGATTGTAGATGTTGTTAACTTGAGAAAGAATAATACCGGTACATTTCGTTAGTTGTTCTGGAATTTCATAGGGCAGCTTATTAGTCTTTAAATCTGTTTTGGTGCGCAACTTGTGCTTCTTACACGAAAAGTTTAATTTAACTTCAAAGTATAAGTAATCCTTGACTGGATTACAGATTATTGCGAGGACTTTCCCTGCCAAGGTATTTGGCTCACTAGGTATAGCCCTTTTTTCTTGGTTTATAGGATCACCTGAAAATATCCAGCCCTTGACTTGGAATCCACCCTTGTTAATCAAACTCTAAATATCACTGGAAAGTTTTTGTGCTGTTGGTACACAGTGCTCTCGATGTCATTCATGTAAGTATTATTGTACAGAAACTTCACTTCGCCATGATCCTTACACTCTTGATTCCATTTATTGCCTTAAATTTGAATGAATGATGACCTTGCAGACAGCATAACATGGAAATCGCTGAGGTTGGCTAAAGTAAACATAATCACAAATAACGCTAGTAAGCACTAAAACAACACAACAATAACAGAAATAAATAGACATAGACATAGATGCCTACAGCAGGCAAAGTTTCCTGATGGTGCAAAGCAATGTTGAATGTTTTGTCTTTACTTCTGCGCAGCGCACAAATCCGTCCTTTCCTGGAAATACCTTGGTGATACAGCCAAGGATCCAATGTCCCCTGGGAGAGTTCTTGTCAACTATAAGGACTAAATCGTCAAGCCCTAGGTTCCTGTGCGGGACATCCCATTTCTGTCGTTCTTGTAAGCTTGGTACATATTTGTGCAACCATCTTCTCCAATAATGATCCATGAGAATTTGAGACTGTCTCCATCGCTTACGGCAACAAAGGTCTGAATCATCAAAATCGCCAGAGGGTAACATCATTGCTGGTTTCTGCAATAGGAGGTGATTTGGGATGATACCTTCTACATCTCGCATGTCAACAAAGTTCGGGCAGAGGGGCCTAGAGTTAGCAATACCTTGGGCTTCTCACAGTACTGTTCTCAGGACCTCTTCGTCGGCTAGCCTTTCACCCAGGATAGCTTTCATCGATCTTTTGATGCTCCTAATCAGCCTCTCCCACACACCAGACATATGAGAGGCACCTGGAGGATGAAATACCTATTGACACTGTCGGATCTTAAGCTCCTCTTCAATCTGCCTATGGTTCCATTTGTTAATACACTCTTTCAATTCATGCTCAGCGCCGACAAAATTTGTGCCATTGTCCGATCACAGCTCTTTCACATTTCTACGAGTGTTAAGAAATCTTCTCAGCACCATTATGAAAGCGTCAGTCTCAAGAGATTGTGCTAGATCGAGGAGAACCGCCCGAGAGGTCATACATATAAAGATACATCCATAGCATTTAGCGGTACCGCACACACATTTAACTTGCAAGAGGCCATACCGGTAGAAGTTAACGGTGGCTGATAGGGTGTCAATCATATTTTCGCCAACTCGGCCATCTCTTGAGTCATTTGCTGGGCATACTGCCATTTACAAGCAAAACAATCACCTGCAGCTCTCTTGATTTCCACCCTTCTGTTTACGATCCAAAACTCTTTGCGAACTCTTGCAACAATCCAAAACATTAAGACAAGACGCGTCTCTGCCGACGTTCCACCTCACTCCAAGTGCTCTCTCAATTGGCAAGTGGTCTAAATCAGGGTCTATCGAAGGGACAGCTCTTTCTTGATTGGGAATAGCGTTCAAGACGACACGGCTGTTGGAATTACACTTTGTCAGCTGAAAAGCACCTCTTGTAAGCAGCTCCATCATGTCACTAAAAACTTGGATAGCGATCTCTTTATTCTTAACCGCCTTTAGCATCAACATAAAAGTGTCTCAGCACGGTGTTGGTTACCACCGGATCATACTTCTCTCTGTTATCTTCCACTACCCTCTTCACACAATAGTTAGAACAGCATGGAGAGTCAGTTGCTCCAAAAACATGGACAGTCATAGCGTATTCCTGAGGATTGTTATCACTGTTGTCACTCCACCACAAGAATCTCAAAGCATCCTGAGAGGTCATCAATGTTCAGTTTCTCTGCAAGCTTCTGGCTAATAATGGTTCCCCGACTTGCATTGTACAAGAGGCCGTAGGTGGTAAAAGATTGTCCACTGGTAGAAAACACTGGTGCTGGAACAATGTGTAGCAGTACTGCATAGTGTGCGCCTTGGGTGAGCGATGTGTATGAATCCACCTTCTCTTTACCCTCAATGGGGGTTTCTTTGGTCTGCTCTTGCTGGGCTCAAGACTGGGAACGATCTTTATAAAGCAGCTTATTATGAGGAAATGTACCCCGCGAGCAATTACATCCTTCCATGGTGCGATATTGGGCTCTCATGTGCCCAAAGTTCAGACATCCATGACAGTCTCTTCTCCTGTAAAAGCTGCCATCTCCCTTCCAAGTTCTTTTCAGCAAGTGCATTTCCTTGCAGCAAGGGCACGTACCGGTAACTACTCTTTCTTCAGCCTCTTGATTGACACTGGCATCACCATCAAATTGCACAGGATCTGGTTTAGATTGTAGAGATCGTGTTGATAATGCATTGGCACGATGTTTCAAAAACAACTTGCGCCATGCTTCTTCTTATCGCTGCTTGATCAAATTATTATTCTCTGTATTAATTGTTCATGCTGTTTGTTTCTCCCTTCTCCACGCTCTGCTTCTGCCCGCACTCTAGATTCTACTACTACTATGTCGTTTAAGAAACGGTCCAGATAAGAATGATAGCAACAACGGCAACGAACATGTTGGAATTCAATTGGTATGCAAAAAGGTGATAACTTTTCTATTGTCTGTACTTACTTCTGATTGGCTTAAGGTGCCCCTGTGATCAAAAAAACCACTTCCTTTTTTCCTTCAGATTTTGAAAGTGTGTTTGCTTAACACCTCACTGGCAAGATTTTGAGCTTTGATTTTTATCCAAAGGCCGTTTACTTTGAGTTTTGGATTTCACGGTCCGCCATTACTCATGTTCAAAACTGACCGATTGGACCTCAGAAGGTTGGATCCACGGAAAAGTGACGTCAGAGGCTCACTAGCTTAAAATTTCAGTGTGTGAACGCAGCTTATTGTATATGCAAAGCGTGAGTTTAAAAGTCTGAAAGCCCAAAACCCCCGTGCTGCATATTAATTCTGCGGCGTACACACGTATTGCATTCTTAAACTAGTGAGCCTTTGACCTCATTTTCTCCTCGATCCAGCTCTCTCAAGAACATAATGTTACTGTAGTAATGGCAGTTAAAATAAAGAGGTGTCTTTTTGAAATCAAGGCTTAAAACGTGGGTCACTTAGTGTTTTGTGAACATGGTTTTGAAATCCAAAGAAAAATATGAATTGATTTTTTGGTCACAGGGGCACTTTAAAGAGCAAAAGTTAACAAAACTTCATAAAAGCAGTATTAT
>NC_090879.1:36433604-36464694 GCF_036669935.1 Montipora foliosa
ATATGAATGTGCAAAAATAGAACAGTAACAGTAACATGACTGCACTTTACGGCTCGTAATATCCTGCATGTGTGTGTCTTTTTTCAAATGGCATAAGCAACCTTCAGATTTGACTACAAGTATGAGCTTGAGTAGGGAAGTTTCAACATTGTCAAACCACTTATTTCCACTTGAAGGTCTTTCTTTCTATTTTATAAGAAGACTGTGCAAAGTTGAGTGAAAACTCATACTTGTGTTCACTATCCTAATAATTTTTATTTATACCCAAACATGAAGGTTGTTGGTCCCAGTGCAAAAGTGTTATTCTTGTAACTAGATAAGACGTGATTTCTCTACTGGCCTGTTCATGAAGTACTTCTCTAATCTAAATTTAAAATGCCTGAAGTGATAACAGAATCATAATACATTACAAGCCACTTTGGCACAGAACTTGCTTACTTCCACAAAAGAAAATAGACGAAAGTTGGTCATTAGAAACCAAAACCACTGCGAAGCCTCACTTTCACGCAAGGACTGCCATATTTTTATTTTATATATGATTCAACTACCCAGTGTATGACTGATGTCCATTTTCACCACAAGCAAAGAGTGGGTCACATTTTGATTCCACCAATCCTTTCAACATGTGGATACAAACTTTCAAGTTGTGAATTTGATATATGTACGTTGCAGGTCATTTTGTCCCCTAGGTTAATTCATTTCCAAACCAGGTCAATTTGTTTCAACCTACAGTGTAGGCCAATTCCTTTCAACCTTGGTTTAAAGTGCAAGAAGTAAAGATAAATGAAGATCCAACAGTTAGTAGAAAGTACATGTATATTTGCAAGTAAATTGGTCTTGGAGGTGAGTGGATGAACTTTATAGTGCAGCTTAAATTTTTTTATGAGTTATTTCATAAAGCCCCAATGGTTGTTTAGTCTAGGCACTCACTCGAACTTTAAATGGTTAGGATTAAGGTTGGGATTAGGCATACTGTGCAGGATAACCGATTCTACTTTTCTATCTCAGAGCTTTTTAGAAGGACATTGTTCATGGATGAATCTCCCTCCGAGAGCAGGGGTCAACAATATTGAAATATCTTCAAAGGGATAAAAAAACTGAAACATACATGACATATTGCTTGCATTGGATTCGTAATAATTAAAAGCAAATGAAAACAAAACTTTAAAAAAGTCTGGAAAAAAGGAATTTCATAATCTATTGTTCAGAAGCCATTTTGCAGGCTCTTGCTAAGTGTTATTTCTTTTGAATTTTTGAAATTTTATTTTATTTTATTCATTCATTTATTTTTTTTAATTTATTCAGGAGCAATGGGCAGTTTTTCACTTGTCTTTTACAATATTGCCTTTTTTTATAGGCATCTGTTGTCCAGTTCCTCTATAGCAATCAAACCTTTGCTCACAATTACACACAAGTAATACTTAGAGGGGCTATGTCATGCAAAAAGATGTAATTTCATGACACTCAAAATGCCTAAAAAGTAAAATGAAACATTGCAATAACCACTTAAAACAGCTGACCAACATAAAACAAATACAGCAAAAGGAAAGAGAAGCATGGATGGACACAAATGGACAACATTGAAACCGATTACATTTGGGTCATCTTGAATTCAAGTTTATGAAAAATCTCCCGGATAAAGGCCATTTTTGCTCAGAATCAGCTTCTTTGTGATGTAACAATAATTTTCCTTCTTTAATAAATGAAGGAAAAGGTAAAGTTTTAATATTATAAGGTATATTTTCCCAAATTCTAGAAGCTGTTGGTGTAAATCTTGAAAGCCCATAATTGGTTCTGGACAGTGGTCTGTAGAAGTTCTCTCTTGAGGCATATCTAGTGTTATAGCTATGAATTCTGGATGCAGGTATTATTAAATTATGAAGAACTCCTGGGGTTTTATCAGGGAAATGCTTAAGTTTATATATAAAGGATGCCATCTTAATATTGAATACATTGTCAAGAGTGTGAATTTCGAGTACTTTGTAGTAAATAGAAGCAGTTTCTCTTTGGGAAGCAAAAAATATGGACCGAATACATTTTGTTTTGTTTTCTTTTTACAGTTTGAAGTCGACTTTGGCTTGCAGTTCCCCAACTGATCAAACCATATGAAATCTGAGGGTAGATGAGGTTATAATAGAGTTGCCTACGAGTACTAGTTAATAGAAACATAATAGCAAAGCTTGTTAAGTATGCCCAGATTCTTTGCTAATCTATTATTAACATGCTGTATGTGGGTATCCCATTAAAAAGTATCATCGATAAAAACTCCTAAATACTTAAATTAATATCACTTCTCTGTTGAATATCACAAGCTGTTACGTTAATAGATACCTTTTTCCTAGGTGATGCAATAATCATATAACTGGTCTTTTTAAAGTTGATAGATAGCTTATTCACAGCACAGTACTTTAGAACATTCAATCAGATCTTTCAATCACAAAATTCAATCAGATCTATTTGCACATGAGAAAGAAAATTGGTTTGTTATTATGACTAGCAATGATGCTTTGTTCCTGGTGTATTTTGCATAGCGACGTAAATAAACTTCATACAGTTTATGCATTTGTTGTCACTGTTGATGGTTTGTCCTTCAGAATCACGAGCCCATCTCTTGCAAATAATTTTTGCTTTTGTTGCACTGGAGATTCAGAGCATTTTCACTCTTCTTCAGATAAATTCAGCCACCCTTTAACTTCTTCACAAAATTATATCAGCGGACATAAAGCTGAGGAAATTTTCTTAAGTCTGACTTTGTGTCATTTACATGTATGCAGGTGCCAAATGGTAATGTTCTCTTATGTCGTCACTGGCTAAAATTGTGGCTGACCAAAAATCTTTCAGGAATCCCGGATTTGGCCGACCAAACTCATGATCCGATTGGCTGTGAAAACGTCATTGTGATTTTGTGCAGCTCTCATGAAGTCCTAGAGACTAATCTGCCATTAGCATACCAAGAAATTTTCTGCCTTTTTTTCTTACACATTGATGTGGACAACGCAACTTGATTTTATTTGTGTAAACGGAGATATGCGAGCGGAAACATCTCATAAGTTGTCCAGAATCGGGTTTGAATCTCTGGAAAGAGTTAAATTAGCGATTCCGTTGTGGAGCTCTGTGGCCGTGTGGTTGAAAGTACTTTGGCTCTCACTTCCCTGATGTTTTGAAAGCTAAGTAGCTGGTTCTTTTAAATGGCAATGAAAGCCATTTCTTAGATAAGACAAAGGACATATATATCAACAGGAGGAGATGCTGATAACATTGCAAGTTAGATGAATGCATGTTTTGAATAAATGTATATCAGACGGCTTGACTTACATACTGTACATGACATGGTTTGTTTACAAGTACAATTTGGAGTCAAGATTACTTCATAATATTTCCCGTTGAATTGACTTAAAACTTGCATTCCAGAAACTAAAATGGCATTTTTCCAGAGAGACCAATTGTACAAAAATAAACGAAACTTTGTGAGTCCATCTTACTGTTCGTACTTCATCAAAAAATTAACGTTGATGCTTACTTATCATGATTTTACTGTGCGCAATTCTAGAAATACACTGCAACTGAGCATAACCCGAGAAAAATCACCAAAGAAGCCTTAAAAGAATAGTGTTTCTCTCTTTTTTTCCCTTTAAAAATCTATTGAGAAACCGTCCAACGACAAAATACTAGGTTATCTCGATTACAATTTAAATGTCAAGTTTACAAGATTGCATATTCAGTGAAATTGGGAGAAGAATTACACCAGACTTTGCCACAATATAGTCGTCGAAAGGTACAGAAAGTAACGTTTGCCATGCTTTTAAGTGCACATGACACAATTTTTTTTTATTAGCTTGTTTGAAAGAGCTTTCAAAATGATGAAGAACAGCATTTATTTTATTGCGATAGCTCTCTTGGTTGCAAAGTTATTCAACATTTTGATTTATGCAAATTAGAGGATGTGTGACATCACATTGTGGACACAAAATGACGTAACAATCAAAATAGTGAATAACTCGGCAACCCAGAGTGCTATCACAATAAAATAAACACTGTTCTTCATCAATTTGTGTCATAAGCACTTTCAATGCATTTTTCACAAATTAAAGCCAAAAGTAACTTTCCAATTCGTTTATAATTCCTCCCACCATAAATAACTCTGGTCAAAACAAAATAGCATGCATCTGCCGTCCACGGGTGTATTGTGTGATGGAAGTAAATCTGATTGGCCGATGATGGACATGTCAATCAATCAAAAAAGTGGGCAGAAGGAATTTCGAAGAGGAATTTGGTCTGGCTGATTGCAGGTTAGCAAAATTGTGGTGCCATGAAGGCTTGGACATAGCTCAAACTCAATGGTAGAAAAAATAACCAGCAGAGATGTCTGATGGTGCGACGGTTTGAATCCTAGGAGCAGCATGGAATGCTGTGGAAGCTCAAGGTTAGTGACACAGTCCGATGGCAATATTCTAAGGGAGAGATAGTAGAGAAGAATGGAAGGAAAGGGAAAGATAGGGGAGGAATTTAGTCATTCTCTCTTTTTTCATTGTTTTTTTTTTTATCCCCCCCTAAAAATCCAGGCACCATTTTTTTTATTACATCCCCCAAAAAAGGGAAAATTTATCCTTTTTTAGACAGTTCATATTAACCTAGCTTGAAAACATTTTAACATAGATTGAAACGAATTGACCTAGGTTAAAACAAATTGACCTGAAGGTACAATGTGACCTGCAACATATACTTCAGTATATTACAGCTGTATGGTGGATGCGACCAATTCATATTTTGAATTTAAAACATTATAATTTGATCCAAAAGCAGACATACTGTAAAAGTCAACTCTCACAGTGGTAAACCGTACCATGCAACTGACTTTGATAACTCTTTCACTGCTGACTTTTCTACCGTCAGTATACCCCATAACTGCTGCATTTTTTCACAACATAAGACACCAGAGAAAGCACTCTCACAGAATGAACTATATCTTTCATTCTATTGACACTATTACGATAATATTTACAGGGCATATAGAAGCTATCTTTATTGAGGTGCAAGCACGGCCTAAATACAATTTGATTTATCTAAATAAAGAAATGCAGTAAACCTGCATTACACAAATTCATGTGCACCAATGACACACAATTCTTTGAGGCAAAAGGACCTTTTCAAGGAAGGAAACATGTATAATAATGTCTTGAATCACTCTATTTCACCTATAATTTTCTCATACCTTATGTTTTTACTTGCTTGCCAGACAAATGTTGTAGATTTTCTGAGCCAAACACTGAATTTTGCCTTTGTGAAGTCAAAAACATTCATGGCATCGGGTCGTGTTTCACCTTCCTTTTCAAGTGAGATTAACCTTTCTATCATCCAAAAATGGCAGAACTTGTCACGCTAGTTGTCCTTTAGGGTATACGAAACAATCCCATTGCCCCTATGCCCCTATAGCACATGCCCCTATGCCCCTATGCCCCTATTGGAACAAATTTCGGACAGCACTTCGGGACACTATCTCGTGTCGAGTATTCTCAACATCCGCAGTGGGAGTCACGTAATCCTATGTCGAGTCCACTGGACAACAACAGTGAAAGAGTTAAAATGTAAGCAAGCCTGGTCACAGCCTGTGTACAGCTGCCCACTCTCTTCCAACATAGGGGTTTTTTAGGAGAGCGGGGGGATGTACACAGGCTAGCCTTGTCAAGAATGTCCTGGGCCAAACAAGAAAATAAGTCCTAATGATGCATTTACAGCCTTATCGGACGTACAAAACACAAATATGATTTTAGCGTTGAGAATTTATAAATGTCAACATGCACTACTCAAAGATCGCAGTGAATGTTACCCGAGAAATTCTCCATATCTTGATGGATATCCTCTGAACGATCTCTCACCGGTGGGATTGTATCTTTAACACAATAAGATAAGAGTGAATGAAACAAAGAAGTGTTTAAAATTGTAAGCCCAAATTGTCTTTGGTCGGAATAATATTAATGATACGTAACACACTAAACGTACACTTCACTACGCTATGTTTACAGAGCCACCTTTGACAAATAGTTTGTACACAGTGTAAAATTATAGACTTCCCAAAAAGAACACGAGGTAGAGAATGCACTTCAACAGAGAACAAAAACATCGAATTTGAAGAATATCGATTGATAATATGCATGCAAAAACCAAATTTGTCACATCTTGAAAACTCTGCGAGTTTTGGGGATTACAAAATGGTTTAACGGCTAATTTAGTACTTACCGGTGTGGTGGACCTCTAGACATTCTCTAAAGTCTAATTCTGAGATCTAAATAAGCGTTCTCCATGACAAAAATTGCGTATGTTAATTTGTTTCTTTGCACTGTCGTTTCGTTAAGCCGCCATTTTGAGAACACATTGCGAAGGGCTTGGTACGGCTGACGTCACAACTTAAGCCACCTGGCGCCCGTTTCTCGAAAGTCCCGAAACTTTACGGGCGATTTTCGGGAGTCACAATTCCCTCTGTATCTCAAGAACGGAGAGGATTTAGTCGTCAATCTTGACAGTCAGTTTGCTTTTTGTTGCCTTGAAAACATGTCAAAAGATCGTCTTTCCTGAACAAGCGGTTGGTAGGGTCACAAATGGATTTTCGGGCCCGAAAGTTTTTGGGAATTTCGAGAAACGGGCCCCCGATCGGACTAACCCACTCAGTGGCTTCATAGCTCATTTGGCTAGAGCGTCGCACCGGTATCGCGAGGTCACAGGTTCAAACCTTGTTGAAGTCTTGATTTTTCCAGACTTCTCTGCGCAATTGCTAAAATTGCGTTCATAACTGCGAGGATCATAGCTTCACTAAAGTCATTTCCGCAGTTCAAAATATGATTCATTTCATATATCATTTCATTCGTTTATTGCATATATGACACATATAGAACGAATACTCCAACCGACCTGTTCTTGCAAACCAGTTTGCTCAGTCGTTCCAAAACATTTTTGTGAATCCAACCGGTGTTTGTGCCAAACATTTTGTTAAGCGAACCAGTGTGTTCAATGACAACAAAATGAATCGTGAAAGAAAGAAAAAAACATACAAGTGGCAATCAGGCCCAAAACGCACAAATGCTGTGTGAGTCAACACCTGCTTAGTACCGGCACTGTTTGTTTCCCAAAACAGGAATCCGAAAATGTGAAAAGAAGATTGGAAAGCAGCCTTTAACAAACAAAAAAACAATGAAATCAAGTAAACCAGAAAAAGAAGTAAAAAAAAATAGATCAGAAGTCTTCCGTGAGGACAATAGGCATTGGTCTCCGGTGAATGGGCTTTAGAACTCGTGCAAATCGATCAAGAATCTTCAATAGATGGTTTCACAATGACGTCATCAAATCGCAGGTTGTTTGAATTTTTGTCTATGGTAGGTTGAAGATGACCTAGAAATAAATCTTTTTTCAAGTTTCCAGTTCCATGACCTCTTTCGTTTCGAACTTGATGGAGCATTTTGAATTTCCGAATTGTCACCTTGCGTGACCATGATACAAAGTTATTTGGTCGAAAAAATGTCTATGACTATAAATCTCAGCAGTCTGAGTGTTTCAAGAAGGAGATAATGTGTTCATACACATGTATTTTATCTCATGAGCGAAAAGTAAGCGCTTTCATCGCTAAAGGTCGGGACACACTAGGCGATAAGTCGCTGCGACACGTCGCGGGGACAAGTCGCCGGAACAAATCGCCTTGTGTGACACGGTTAAAAATCGCTGCGGCAGAATTTTGTTGCTGCGATCAGTCGCACGAATTCAAACCAGTTTGAATTCGTGCGACTTATCGCAGCGACGTTGTCGCATCGTGTGTACACTTCCGGCAACAAGTCGCTGCGACAAAATACAAATGAACCAATGAGAGAGTCATATGGTCAGCCATTTAGAAAACTAGTTCACATTCCCCCTCATACGAGATCACTGCGTGTGCACCAAACAGGCGTCGTGTCGCAGCGACTTGTTTTGCAAGTAGTACACATGGAGCAACTTGTCGCAGAGGCATGTCGCTGCGACTTGTCGCCTCGTGTGTCCCGGCCTTAAGTGAATTCCAGATGTTTGTGTTGTTTTCTGGCCTAAATATTGGTGCAAAACGGTGGTGTGCCAACATGGTGGCTCTATACAAACCTCTATAAAATTGCGTGAAACGCTTCGACAAATAACTCAGAAACAATGTACCGCATAGACCTGAGAATTGTTGAGGTGATAATGGATTTGTGAATTTGTTTCCTAACAACATACCAAGTTTTTGGCTTATTTCACTGCACGGTTTCGATTTTATTTTTTTGTTGCGTGACAGTGAAAACGACCTTTCGAGCCAATATGCAAAATATCCGCTCCCAAGGCGTTTCGTTGCTGGCTGGTAAATTTATGTGCTGGCAATCCCTTGTTGGCAGGGGTTCTTTCAAACGATTGCTTGATAGCATGCCATGGTATTTATTTAGGAAAAGGAAAAGCGTGTTTTTTTCAGCGAGTGCGGGTGGAGTTTCGCAGTGTTTCCTGGGAAATATGTCAACCGACAAGCTTGCTGCGGTCAACACTCATTCTCTATTTTCGAATTCCCCATAATACACTTTGTTTGCCCCCCAAATTTTGCATAAACCATTGTTTTCAAGTGCTCTTGGGAATATGCAGTGTCCCCAAGAGCATTTGAAAACAATAGTTTATGCAAAATTTGGGGGGCAAACAAAGTTTATTATGGGGAATTCGAAAATAGAGAATGGGAAAAACCTTAAATAACAATGACCACAACCAGGTTTTCTGAGCCCGCGAGACTGAGCACCCCCAGCAAACCATTGTTTTAACAAAAACCGCTGGTCAGCAACCTTGGTTCTGGTCATTGCTCTCTAAGGTATTCCCACTCATGGCCATCCCTCAAAATGACACCGCACATTTCGTAACAATTACACAACGCAATATTCCATCTTAAGGACGTTCGCGCTAATTGTTTGTGCGCAACGTTACTGTGCAGGTAACGCGACTGTAATATGTCACGTATTACTTCAAGCATTAGTGAAGTTGACGTTTTAAAACCTTTGCAAAAACCGTAGACGATAAGTCTTGCACAAGGTTAGATCAGAGAAGATAGTTTGCTAGCTTATTATACACCAGAAAGCGTTAAAGACAGCCAAAACTAAATTCCAGATGTTTCTAGAGGTTTCCGGCTGCCATGTTGGTATACTTCACCAGTACACCAACGTGGCCCCTCCATACTAAACTCTACAAATTTGAGTAATATATTTTGACGAATCGCTCAAGTACGGAATATCGCACAGCCCTGGACTTGCACCTGTTGTTTATTCATTTCTCTTCTATAGCATTCCATTTCTTGACTCAGTTTCTTTATTGATAAGCGATTTATGTCTTCACTTGCGTGACGTGCAACCCAAGAATAGCTTTGCACGCTCTGCACGTGAATTTTTTTATTTTTGTACATTTCTTTCCCGTTTTCGGCAACTCTGCGACGTGAAATGACCAATTCTCAAGTTTTACACAGAACGTGAACACAAGGCAGCGAATTTGAATTTTCTATCGTAGCTTCAACACTGCACCTCCTAATTCAGTTCCTGGAAAGTTGCGCTCGCTTTTATAAGTTAGACAAACCGACATAGTGACGAAAAAGATTAATCAACCTGAACTTGTAATTTTAAGGACTTTTGCGCCCAAAATGTTCATACGTAAAATTTTTTTTTAAACTTGCCACGCAGAAAGGTAATGATCTAACTTTACCAAAACGGCAAAAAATAGGGGTCACCGTACTCGTTTTTGATATATGGAGCATTCTTAGAAGCTTGCGTTATTTTAAGACGATCTTGGCTTACAACTGTCAGCAATAAAAAAAGCTACATTAGTGAAATTTAAGGGGATGATACACAGTGCAACATTTGTTGATCAACAAGTCCAAGTCTCGATCATCCCGAGCAGGTCTTCAATATCCCGTCGGTCGCATTCATCGCCTCCTTCGAAAAGGCAACTATACAGAGCGAGTTGGCGCTGGTGCTCCTGTGTACATGGCTGCGGTGCTAGAATATCTGAGCGCTGAAATTCTCGAGTTAGCCGGAAACGCTGCCCGAGACAACAAGAAGAGCAGAATCATTCCACGCCACTTGCAGCTGGCCGTCCGAAATGACGAAGAATTGAACAAACTGCTTGCCGGTGTAACCATTGCTCAGGGCGGTGTTCTTCCCAATATACAAGCGGTACTTCTGCCAAAGAAGACAGAGAAAAAGCAGCATTAAAGCTTTACGCTGACTGTAGATCAATTCAGCAAAAAACAAAACAAAACAAAACGGCTCTTTTAAAAGCCACCAAATGATCGTAAAAGTCATGACCAACATGCACGTGTTCGTATCAGAGATAGATCGCAGGGGGTTAGATTCCCGATTTCGTGGCTTGTGCTAAGATGAACTGATGTCCATCAGTAAATTTCGGTGAGGTGCTCTTCTGTGATAATGAAAACTTTTCGGGAGGAAGTGAAAGGGTTGAAGCGGTGTAGAAATACTCAACTTAACGTTTGTCCTTCAGTAACTTTTCTGAGAAAGTTTAATACAATCATTCTCAACCGTTGAACAAGAAATTGCGCTCTTCGTTCAAACATTGGCTCGAATGTAATTCTGACTGTTCGCTAATGGGAGGCAAGTTTATTAAGTTGTCCAGAGTATATCGCTCAATTGATCTCGGTAATTTTGAGGTATTTTGTGAAATGAGAACTTTTGAGGAGGAAGTTAAGGCCCTCAAGCGTAGAGATACTCAACTTACATTCATCCTTCAGTTAGCTTTCTGAGCAAGTTGCAAACATTCAGTCTAAACCGTTTAACAAGAAATTGCGCTCGGGCTTTAAACATTGGCTTCAATGCAATTCACTGAACACTAATAAAAGGCATAATTATTAAATTGTCCAGAGTATGTCGGCTCGAAATGAGTGTCTCAGCGGGCAGTCAGCAATTGACTGATCTCCCTGGATCACGGTAATTTTGTATTCTCAGTATAATTGTATGGCAATGAGAAAGTTTGAAGGGAAAGTTTATGTCTGTAAGAGTAAAAATTTTCAACTTAGGTTTCTCCTTCAGTCAGATTTCTGTGCAAGTTTGCGCGAGGAATCGCCACTTTCGCTAAACATTGGTTCGAATATTATTTGTCACCTGTACGCTAATAAAAGACAAAACGATGAGGCTGTCCAACATCTATCGCCCGAAATGTGTTTCTTGCTGGAACTGAACCGTTGGTCAACAAGGGATCTGACCCAATTGGTGCGGGAGGTTTTTGTTTCTATAGTCGTATGTTCCTATTGATCGATTGATTGTCTGTTTCTTTCTTTTTTGTTTGTTGTTGTTTTTTCTTTTTAATTGCGTGTTATGAGTACGCAAAGTTTTCGAAAGGCATTCAGAAGAGCACTGAAAATGAAGGCGTGTTTCTTCATTTAAACAATGCAAGAGGGAATTACATGGAATATCATCGATTTATTGGTCATAACTTTTGCAAGGGTTGTTGGCTCCTAAAGGAGCCGTTTGTGTTTTCTTAACAAAAGGCACGAAGGCAAGGTCTAGCCTCCAAATCCGTACAAGGTACGTCCCTGGCGTTTGAGAGCGTAAACAACATCCATGGCAGTGACAGTCTTACGCTTTGCGTGCTCGGTGTAGGTAACCGCATCACGGATGACATTCTCGAGGAAAACCTTAAGAACCCCACGAGTCTCCTCGTAGATAAGTCCAGAAATACGCTTAACACCTCCACGGCGAGCTAGGCGTCGAATCGCTGGTTTGGTGATGCCCTGGATGTTATCTCGAAGAATCTTGCGGTGGCGTTTGGCGCCTCCTTTACCTAGACCTTTGCCTCCTTTGCCACGTCCGGACATTTTCAGTAGTTAGTAAACACTTGGTGATCGGAAGATGAAGTGTTGAACTTTGAGCATCACTGAGTTTAGTACATATTTTATAGATATGGCGCAAGGCCTGACCTCTATGGAAACAAGGCAAGTTATACACAAAAGAAATTAAGGTCAATCGTTTGTAAGAAGTCATGAATATGAAAATATGAAAGACAATGTGTTCGTGTACCGCGCCAATCAGATAAGGAAACATTCGTCCGAGCAGATTTAACCTGGCGTCTTGTGAGAAACCGATATCGTTGAAATAGTCGCCTAAACGAAAGAACAACTTTAGTGTCCCTCTGTCAAGGTCGTTATTAGCTATGGCACGAACAAAGCAAACAGCTCGAAAGTCAACCGGTGGTAAAGCTCCGCGAAAACAGCTCGCTACCAAAGCAGCTCGTAAAAGCGCCCCCGCGACCGGGGGCGTGAAGAAGCCACATCGTTACAGGCCCGGGACAGTGGCGCTGAGGGAAATACGTCGTTATCAAAAATCTACAGAGTTGCTCATTAGAAAGCTGCCGTCCGAGAAATCGCCCAGGACTTCAAGACTGACTTGCGGTTCCAAAGTTCCGCCGTTTTGGCCCTCCAAGAAGCCAGCGAAGCTTACTTAGTCGGACTCTTCGAGGATACGAACCTGTTTGCAATTCACGCCAAACGAGTCACGATTATGCCGAAGGACGTACAACTGGCTCGCAGAATTCGAGGAGAGAGGGCCTAGGTGCTACCCTTACACAATACAAAACGGCTCTTTTAAGAGCCACCACTCGCGTAAAAAAGCAATGACCGATAAGTTACCCACCCCACCATCGACCAAGCGTGGCGTCTATCTGAACTAATACTTGCTCGTGAAATAAAATTCTAACTTACGAGAGGACTTACGAGATAATTGCAAAAAAATGCCATTAAGGCCCAGTAATACGGGCAACATTTTTCGTGCAACTTGTCGCGCAACAATGTTGCGTTGCAAGTTGAGATGGTAAAAGCGACGTCTACTTTTTGCAACACAAAAATTTGTTGAGCAAGAGGGTGGTAATACACGCAACAAACCATCTCAACTTGCAACGCAAAATTGTTGCGCGACAAGTTACACGAAAGATGTTGCCCGTATTACTGGGCCTTTACCAAGCGAAAATTCAAACAGGCAGACTCATCGCTCATTCATGACGCAATAAGCGCGCTTATGATATAATTATGAAGTCCGTATTCGAGGGCGCGCTCACTTCCGTCTGTCTAAATTTATTTACATTCGCCAAACCGAATTCATAATAATTCCGTAAAAACAACACCATCTAGGTGAAATGCGAGCATTGTTGAATGTCTACCATGTTTTCGATTAGAGTTTGCACACGTAAATCAGTTTTGTATAAAGCAGCGTCGTGAATTGAGTGGACGGCAAGGGCGCAATATTGGGAAATTCATGCCCTCCCCACATTTCTGCTTGGTTAATATGATAAGCAGCGATTAAGGGAACGCTAAAAACAAGAAGCATCGCTTTTCTTGCACCTCCCTCGTTTTATTAAGAAGACTGGCTGCGTGACGAAGCGACAATCAAATCGGAGGTTTTCTTTCCTTGTTCTCAACCGCTTAGTTATCTGGTGATCACTTTCGAGAGTGAAACTAAGATAATCATGCCCTGTTCACATGACGAGGGCGATTGAATTTTTTTTTTCTCTCCTGCTCTCCTTCTTTCCCTTTTTCCTTTCTTCGGCAATATGCGGAGAGCTTTTACCGAACACTGATCGTGCAATTAAGTCTGATCAATGTGGCAATGTCATGCATTATAAATTGTTGTAAATTTGGGCTAATGGTTGTTGGGCATATTGCTTTTAGAATATTTGGTGGCTCCTAAAGGAGCCGTTGTGTTTTGGGTGACTAGACTTGATCACTGGCTGCTGGTGTACTTCGTCACGGCCTTGGTGCCTTCACTGACGGCGTGCTTTGCTAGTTCACCGGGAAGTAGAAGCCTGATGGCTGTTTGTATCTCGCGGGAACTGATGGTGGACTTCTTGTTATAGAGGGAAAGACGTGAGGACTCCACGGCCACCCGCTCGAAGATATCGTTCACAAAAGAGTTCATGATCCCCATGGCTTTGCTGGAAATTCCGGTGTCGGGGTGAACCTGCTTCAACACCTTGTATATATAAATCGCATAGCTTTCCTTTCTCTTTCCTCGCTTTTTCTTCGAGACCTGATCCGTTCCGGACTTGGCCTTGCCGGTCATCTTCTCGCCCTTTTTAGCGGCAGTTACTTTAGGCGCCATCATATCTCAGTTGTGTGCAATTGATAACGCAAGGGAGTACAATCACTATTTATAACGGAAACTTCAATGGGATCAATTTGTATGCGGACCGAGGTCGCAGTATTTTCGCTTGATCGGCGGTCATACCGCTAAAAAAGAGGTATTTTGCATAACTTACGACTTTTGATTGGTGCATGCCGATCCGCTGAGTGCAATCAGATCGGAATAAAATCCAGCCTTTCCTAGCCTAATGCAGTCAAATTAGATAAGCGCTCTGAAAGCTAAGTTTTATTTAAAAAGCAACATGTCCGGACGCGGCAAAGGCAAGGCTAAGGGCACTAAGTCCAAGTCTCGATCATCCCGAGCAGGTCTTCAATTTCCCGTCGGTCGCATTCATCGCCTCCTTCGAAAAGGCAACTATGCAGAGCGAGTTGGCGCTGGTACTCCTGTGTACATGGCTGCGGTGCTAGAATATCTGAGCGCTGAAATTCTCGAGTTAGCCGGAAACGCTGCCCGAGACAACAAGAAGAGCAGAATCATTCCACGCCACTTGCAGCTGGCCGTCCGAAATGACGAAGAATTGAACAAACTGCTTGCCGGTGTAACCATTGCTCAGGGCGGTGTTCTTCCCAATATACAAGCGGTACTTCTGCCAAAGAAGACAGAGAAAAAGCAGCATTAAAGCTTTACGCTGACTGTGGATCAATTCAGCAAAAAAAAAAAAACAAAACAAAACGGCTCTTTTAGGAGCCACCAAATGATCGTAAAAGTCATGACCAACATGCACGTGTTCGTATCAGAGATAGATCGCAGGGGGTTAGATTCCCGATTTCGTGGCTTGTGCTAAGATGAACTGATGTCCATCAGTAAATTTCGGTGAGGTGCTCTTCTGTGATAATGAAAACTTTTCGGGGGGAAGTGAAAAAGTTGAAGCGGTGTAGAAATACTCAACTTAACGTTTGTCCTTCAGTAACTTTTCTGAGAAAGTTTAATACAATCATTCTCAACCGTTGAACAAGAAATTGCGCTCTTCGTTCAAACATTGGCTCGAATGTAATTCTGACTGTTCGCTAATGGAAGGCAAGTTTATTAAGTTGTCCAGAGTATATCGCTCAATTGATCTCGGTAATTTTGAGGTATTTTGTGAAATGAGAACTTTTGAGGAGGAAGTTAAGGCCCTCAAGCGTAGAGATATTCAACTTACATTCATCCTTCAGTTAGCTTTCTGAGCAAGTTGCAAACATTCAGTCTAAACCGTTTAACAAGAAATTGCGCTCGGGGTTTAAACATTGGCTTCAATGCAATTCACTGTACACTAATAAAAGGCATAATTATTAAATTGTCCAGAGTATGTCGGCTCGAAATGAGTGTCTCAGCGGGCAGTCAGCAATTGACTGATCTCCCTGGATCACGGTAATTTTGTATTCTCAGTATAATTGTATGGCAATGAGAAAGTTTGAAGGGAAAGTTTATGTCTGTAAGAGTAAAAATTTTCAACTTAGGTTTCTCCTTCAGTCAGATTTCTGTGCAAGTTTGCGCGAGGAATCGCCACTTTCGCTAAACATTGGTTCGAATATTATTTGTCACCTGTACGCTAATAAAAGACAAAACGATGAGGCTGTCCAACATCTATCGCCCGAAATGTGTTTCTTGCTGGAACTGAACCGTTGGTCAACAAGGGATCTGACCCAATTGGTGCGGGAGGTTTTTGTTTCTATAGTCGTATGTTCCTATTGATCGATTGATTGTCTGTTTCTTTCTTTTTTGTTTGTTGTTGTTTTTTCTTTTTAATTGCGTGTTATGAGTACGCAAAGTTTTCGAAAGGCATTCAGAAGAGCACTGAAAATGAAGGCGTGTTTCTTCATTTAAACAATGCAAGAGGGAATTACATGGAGTATCATCGATTTATTGGTCATAACTTTTGCAAGGGTTGTTGGCTCCTAAAGGAGCCGTTTGTGTTTTCTTAACAAAAGGCACGAAGGCAAGGTCTAGCCTCCAAATCCGTACAAGGTACGTCCCTGGCGTTTGAGAGCGTAAACAACATCCATGGCAGTGACAGTCTTACGCTTTGCGTGCTCGGTGTAGGTAACCGCATCACGGATGACATTCTCGAGGAAAACTTTAAGAACCCCACGGGTCTCCTCGTAGATAAGTCCAGAAATACGCTTAACACCTCCACGGCGAGCTAGGCGTCGAATCGCTGGTTTGGTGATGCCCTGGATGTTATCTCGAAGAATCTTGCGGTGGCGTTTGGCGCCTCCTTTACCTAGACCTTTGCCTCCTTTGCCACGTCCGGACATTTTCAGTAGTTAGTAAACACTTGGTGATCGGAAGATGAAGTGTTGAACTTTGAGCATCACTGAGTTTAGTACATATTTTATAGATATGGCGCAAGGCCTGACCTCTATGGAAACAAACAAGTTATACACAAAAGAAATTAAGGTCAATCGTTTGTAAGAAGTCATGAATATGAAAATATGAAAGACAATGTGTTCGTGTACCGCGCCAATCAGATAAGGAAACATTCATCCGAGCAGATTTAACCTGGCGTCTTGTGAGAAACCGATATCGTTGAAATAGTCGCCTAAACGAAAGAACAACTTTAGTGTCCCTCTGTCAAGGTCGTTATTAGCTATGGCACGAACAAAGCAAACAGCTCCAAAGTCAACCGGTGGTAAAGCTCCGCGAAAACAGCTCGCTACCAAAGCAGCTTGTAAAAGCGAACCCGCGACCGGGGGCGTGAAGAAGCCACATCGTCCCGGGCCTGTAACGATGTGGCTTCTTCACGCCCCCGGTCGCGGGGGCGCTTTTACGAGCTGCTTTGGTAGCGAGCTGTTTTCGCGGAGCTTTACCACCGGTTGACTTTCGAGCTGTTTGCTTTGTTCGTGCCATAGCTAATAACGACCTTGACAGAGGGACACTAAAGTTGTTCTTTCGTTTAGGCGACTATTTCAACGATATCGGTTTCTCACAAGACGCCAGGTTAAATCTGCTCGGATGAATGTTTCCTTATCTGATTGGCGCGGTACACGAACACATTGTCTTTCATATTTTCATATTCATGACTTCTTACAAACGATTGACCTTAATTTCTTTTGTGTATAACTTGCCTTGTTTCCATAGAGGTCAGGCCTTGCGCCATATCTATAAAATATGTACTAAACTCAGTGATGCTCAAAGTTCAACACTTCATCTTCCGATCACCAAGTGTTTACTAACTACTGAAAATGTCCGGACGTGGCAAAGGAGGCAAAGGTCTAGGTAAAGGAGGCGCCAAACGCCACCGCAAGATTCTTCGAGATAACATCCAGGCATCACCAAACCAGCGATTCGACGCCTAGCTCGCCGTGGAGGTGTTAAGCGTATTTCTGGACTTATCTACGAGGAGACCCGTGGGGTTCTTAAAGTTTTCCTCGAGAATGTCATCCGTGATGCGGTTACCTACACCGAGCACGCAAAGCGTAAGACTGTCACTGCCATGGATGTTGTTTACGCTCTCAAACGCCAGGGACGTACCTTGTACGGATTTGGAGGCTAGACCTTGCCTTCGTGCCTTTTGTTAAGAAAACACAAACGGCTCCTTTAGGAGCCAACAACCCTTGCAAAAGTTATGACCAATAAATCGATGATACTCCATGTAATTCCCTCTTGCATTGTTTAAATGAAGAAACACGCCTTCATTTTCAGTGCTCTTCTGAATGCCTTTCGAAAACTTTGCGTACTCATAACACGCAATTAAAAAGAAAAAACAACAACAAACAAAAAAGAAAGAAACAGACAATCAATCGATCAATAGGAACATACGACTATAGAAACAAAAACCTCCCGCACCAATTGGGTCAGATCCCTTGTTGACCAACGGTTCAGTTCCAGCAAGAAACACATTTCGGGCGATAGATGTTGGACAGCCTCATCGTTTTGTCTTTTATTAGCGTACAGGTGACAAATAATATTCGAACCAATGTTTAGCGAAAGTGGCGATTCCTCGCGCAAACTTGCACAGAAATCTGACTGAAGGAGAAACCTAAGTTGAAAATTTTTACTCTTACAGACATAAACTTTCCCTTCAAACTTTCTCATTGCCATACAATTATACTGAGAATACAAAATTACTGTGATCCAGGGAGATCAGTCAATTGCTGACTGCCCGCTGAGACACTCATTTCGAGCCGACATACTCTGGACAATTTAATAATTATGCCTTTTATTAGTGTACAGTGAATTGCATTGAAGCCAATGTTTAAACCCCGAGCGCAATTTCTTGTTAAACGGTTTAGACTGAATGTTTGCAACTTGCTCAGAAAGCTAACTGAAGGATGAATGTAAGTTGAGTATCTCTACGCTTGAGGGCCGTAACTTCCTCCTCAAAAGTTCTTATCAGTTCTCATTTCACAAAATACCTCAAAATTACCGAGATCAATTGAGCGATATTTTCTGGACAACTTAATAAACTTGCCTCCCATTAGCGAACAGTCAGAATTACATTCGAGCCAATGTTTTGAACGAAGAGCGCAATTTCTTGTTCAACGGTTGAGAATGATTGTATTAAACTTTCTCAGAAAAGTTACTGAAGGACAAACGTTAAGTTGAGTATTTCTACACCGCTTCAACCCTTTGACTTCCTCCCGAAAAGTTTTCATTATCACAGAAGAGCACCTCACCGAAATTTACTGATGGACATCAGTTCATCTTAGCACAAGCCACGAAATCGGGAATCTAACCCCCTGCGATCTATCTCTGATACGAACACGTGCATGTTGGTCATGACTTTTACGATCATTTGGTGGCTCCTAAAAGAGCCGTTTTGTTTTGTTTTTTTTTTTTGCTGAATTAATCTACAGTCAGCGTAAAGCTTTAATGCTGCTTTTTCTCTGTCTTCTTTGGCAGAAGTACCGCTTGTATATTGGGAAGAACACCGCCCTGAGCAATGGTTACACCGGCAAGCAGTTTGTTCAATTCTTCGTCATTTCGGACGGCCAGCTGCAAGTGGCGTGGAATGATTCTGCTCTTCTTGTTGTCTCGGGCAGCGTTTCCGGCTAACTCGAGAATTTCAGCGCTCAGATATTCTAGCACCGCAGCCATGTACACAGGAGCACCAGCGCCAACTCGCTCTGCATAGTTGCCTTTTCGAAGGAGGCGATGAATGCGACCGACGTAAGATTGAAGACCTGCTCGGGATGATCGAGACTTGGACTTAGTGCCCTTAGCCTTGCCTTTGCCGCGTCCGGACATGTTGCTTTTTAAATAAAACTTAGCTTTCAGAGCGCTTATCTAATTTGACTGCATTAGGCTAGGAAAGGCTGGATTTTATTCCGATCTGATTGCACTCAGCGGATCGGCATGCACCAATCAAAAGTCGTAAGTTATGCAAAATACCTCTTTTTTAGCGGTATGACCGCCGATCAAGCGAAAATACTGCGACCTCGGTCCGCATACAAATTGATCCCATTGAAGTTTCCGTTATAAATAGTGATTGTACTCCCTTGCGTTATCAATTGCACACAACTGAGATATGATGGCGCCTAAAGTAACTGCCGCTAAAAAGGGCGAGAAGAGGACCGGCAAGGCCAAGTCCGGAACGGATCAGGTCTCGAAGAAAAAGCGAGGAAAGAGAAAGGAAAGCTATGCGATTTATATATACAGGTGTTGAAGCAGGTTCACCCCGACACCGGAATTTCCAGCAAAGCCATGGGGATCATGAACTCTTTTGTGAACGATATCTTCGAGCGGGTGGCCGTGGAGTCCTCACGTCTTTCCCTCTATAACAAGAAGTCCACCATCAGTTCCCGCGAGATACAAACAGCCATCAGGCTTCTACTTCCCGGTGAACTAGCAAAGCACGCCGTCAGTGAAGGCACCAAGGCCGTGACGAAGTACACCAGCAGCCAGTGATCAAGTCTAGTCACCCAAAACACAACGGCTCCTTTAGGAGCCACCAAATATTCTAAAAGCAATATGCCCAACAACCATTAGCCCAAATTTACAACAATTTATAATGCATGACATTGCCACATTGATCAGACTTAATTGCACGATCAGTGTTCGGTAAAAGCTCTCCGCATATTGCCGAAGAAAGGAAAAAGGGAAAGAAGGAGAGCAGGAGAGAAAAAAAAAAATCAATCGCCCTCGTCATGTGAACAGGGCATGATTATCTTAGTTTCACTCTCGAAAGTGATCACCAGATAACTAAGCGGTTGAGAACAAGGAAAGAAAACCTCCGATTTGATTGTCGCTTCGTCACGCAGCCAGTCTTCTTAATAAAACGAGGGAGGTGCAAGAAAAGCGATGCTTCTTGTTTTTAGCGTTCCCTTAATCGCTGCTTATCATATTAACCAAGCAGAAATGTGGGGAGGGCATGAATTTCCCAATATTGCGCCCTTGCCGTCCACTCAATTCACGTCGCTGCTTTATACAAAACTGATTTACGTGTGCAAACTCTAATCGAAACCATGGTAGACATTCACGTTCTTGCTTTATGACGGATAAAAAAGATTCAGATTTACTGCTTTACTTGCGGAAAAGAGTGAGGGTAAAAAGAAACAAAACAAACAATGCTCGCATTTCACCTAGATGGTGTTGTTTTTACGGAATTATTATGAATTCGGTTTGGCGAATGTAAATAAATTTAGACAGACGGAAGTGAGCGCGCCCTCGAATACGGACTTCATAATTATATCATAAGCGCGCTTATTGCGTCATGAATGAGCGATGAGTGTGCCTGTTTGAATTTTCGCTTGGTAAAGGCCCAGTAATACGGGCAACATCTTTCGTGTAACTTGTCGCGCAACAATTTTGCGTTGCAAGTTGAGATGGTTTGTTGCGTGTATTACCACCCTCTTGCTCAACAAATTTTTGTGTTGCAAAAAGTAGACGTCGCTTTTACCATCTCAACTTGCAACGCAACATTGTTGCGCGACAAGTTGCACGAAAAATGTTGCCCGTATTACTGGGCCTTAATGGCATTTTTTTGCAATTATCTCGTAAGTCCTCTCGTAAGTTAGAATTTTATTTCACGAGCAAGTATTAGTTCAGATAGACGCCACGCTTGGTCGATGGTGGGGTGGGTAACTTATCGGTCATTGCTTTTTTACGCGAGTGGTGGCTCTTAAAAGAGCCGTTTTGTATTGTGTAAGGGTAGCACCTAGTCCCACTCTCCTCGAATTCTGCGAGCCAGTTTTATGTCCATAGGCATAATCGTGACTCGTTTGTCGTGAATTGCACACAGGTTCGTATCCTCGAAGAGTCCGACTAAGTAAGCTTCGCTGGCTTCTTGGAGGGCCAAAACGGCGGAACTTTGGAACCGCAAGTCAGTCTTGAAGTCCTGGGCGATTTCTCGGACGGCAGCTTTCTAATGAGCAACTCTGTAGATTTTTGATAACGACGTATTTCCCTCAGCGCCACTGTCCCGGGCCTGTAACGATGTGGCTTCTTCACGCCCCCGGTCGCGGGGGCGCTTTTACGAGCTGCTTTGGTAGCGAGCTGTTTTCGCGGAGCTTTACCACCGGTTGACTTTCGAGCTGTTTGCTTTGTTCGTGCCATAGCTAATAACGACCTTGACAGAGGGACACTAAAGTTGTTCTTTCGTTTAGGCGACTATTTCAACGATATCGGTTTCTCACACGGCGCTGGGTTAAATCTGCTCGGACGAATGTTTCCTTATCTGATTGGCGCGGTACACGAACACATTGTCTTTCATATTTTCATATTCATGACTTCTTACAAACGATTGACCTTAATTTCTTTTGTGTATAACTTGCCTTGTTTCCATAGAGGTCAGGCCTTGCGCCATATCTATAAATATGTACTAAACTCAGTGATGCTCAAAGTTCAACACTTCATCTTCCGATCACCAAGTGTTTACTAACTACTGAAAATGTCCGGACGTGGCAAAGGAGGCAAAGGTCTAGGTAAAGGAGGCGCCAAACGCCACCGCAAGATTCTTCGAGATAACATCCAGGGCATCACCAAACCAGCGATTCGACGCCTAGCTCGCCGTGGAGGTGTTAAGCTTATTTCTGGACTTATCTATGAGGAGGCTCGTGGTGTTCTTAATGTTTTCCTCGATAATGTGACCCGTGATGCGGTTACCTACACCGAGAACGCAAAGCGTAAGACTGTCACTGCCATGGATGTTGTTTACGCTCTCAAACGCCAGGGACGTACCTTGTACGGATTTGGAGGCTAGACCTTGCCTTCGTGCCTTTTGTTAAGAAAACACAAACGGCTCCTTTAGGAGCCAACAACCCTTGCAAAAGTTATGACCAATAAATCGATGATATTCCATGTAATTCCCTCTTGCATTGTTTAAATGAAGAAACACGCCTTCATTTTCAGTGCTCTTCTGAATGCCTTTCGAAAACTTTGCGTACTCATAACACGCAATTAAAAAGAAAAAACAACAACAAACAAAAAAGAAAGACCAGACAATCATCGATCAATAGGAACATACGACTATAAGAAACAAAAAACCTCCCGCACCAATTTGGTTCAGATCCCTTGTTGACGCAACGGTTCAGTTATCCAGCACGAAACACATTTCGGGCGATAGATGTTGGACAGCCTCATCGTGTTTTAGTCCTTTTATTAGGCGTACAGTGACAAATAATATTCGAACCAATGTTTAGCGAAAGTGGCGATTCCCTCGCGCAAACTTGCACAGAAATCCTGACTGAAGGAGAAACCTAAGTTGAAAATTTTTACTCTTACAGACATAAACTTCTCCCTTCCAAACTTTCCTCATTGCCATACAATTATACTGAAATACAAAATTACCGGGGGGGGGGGGGGGAGGGGGGGGGTGGGGGGTGATCGCAGGGAGATCAGTCAATTGCTTGACTGCCCGCTGAGAACACTCATTTCGAGCCGACATACTCTGTGACAATTTAATAATTATGCCTTTTATTAGTGTCTCAGTGAATTGCATTGAAGCTAATGTTTTAAAGCCCGAGCGCAATTTCTTGTTAAACGGTTTAGAACTCGAATAGGTTTGCAACTTGCTCAGAGAAGCTAACTGCGGATGAATGTAGTTGAGTATCTCTACGCTTGAGGCCTTAACTTCCTCCTCACAAGTTCTCATTTCACAAAATAACCTCAAAATTACGCGAGATCAATTGAGCGATATACTCTGGACAACTTAATAAACTTGCCTCCCATTAGCGATACAGTCAGAATTTACATTCGAGCCACATGTTTGAAGCGAAGAGCGCAATTTCTTGTTCAACGGTGTGTAGAATGATTGTATTAAACTTTCTCAGAAAAGTTACTGAAGGACAACGTTAAGTTGAGTATTTTCTACACCGCTTCAACCCTTTCACTTCCTCCCGAAAAGTTTTTTCATTATCACAGAAGAAGCACCTCACCGGGAAATTTACCTGATGGACCATGCAGTTCATCTTAGCACAAGCCACGAAATCGGGAATCTAACCCGCCTGCGATCTATCTCTTGATACGAACACGTGCATGTTGGTCATGACTTTTACGATCATTGGTGGCTTTTAAAAGAGCCGGTTTTGTTTTTGTTTTGTTTTTTGCTGATTGATCTACATTTCAAGGCGTACAGCTTTAATGCTGCTTTTTTCTCTGTCTTCTTTGGCATAAGTACCGCTTTTATATTGGGAAGAACACCGCCCTGAAGCAATGGTTACACCGGCGAAGCAGTTTTGTTTCAATTCTTCGTCATTTCGGACGGCCAGCTGCAAGTGGACGTGGAATGATTCTGCTCTTCTTGTTGTCTGGGGCAGCGTTTTCCGGCTAACTCGAGAATTTCAGCGCCGTTCACATATTCTAGCACCGCAGCCATGTACAAACAGGAGCACCAGCGCCAAACTCGCTCTGTATAGTTGCCTTTTCGAAAGGAGGGACGATGAAATGCGACCGACGGGATATTGAAGACCTGCTCGGGAATGTATCGGACTTGGACTTGTTTGATCATACAAATGTTGCACTGTGTATACATCCCCATTAAATTTAACTAATGTAGCTTTTTTTATTGCTGACAGTTGTAAGCCAAGGATCGTCTTAAAATAACAGCAAGCTTCTAAGAATGCCGTCCATATATCAAAACGAGTACGGTGACCCCTATTTTTTTGCCGTTTTGGTAAAGTTAGATCATTACCCTTTCTGCGTGGCAAGTTTAAAAAAAACTGTTACGTATGAACATTGTTGGGCGCAAAAGTCCTTAAAATTACAAGTTCAGGTTGATTAATCTTTTTCGTCACTATGTCGGTTTGTCTAACTTATAAAGCGAGCGCACCTTTCCAGGGAAACTGAATTAGGAGGTGCAGTGTTGAAGCTACGATAGAAAATTCAAATTCGCCCCCTGCCTTGTGTTCACGTTCGTGTAAAACTTGAGAATTAGGTCATTTTCACGTCGCAGGAGTTGCCGAAAACGGGAAAGAAATGTACAAAAATAAAAAAATTCACGTGGACAGAGCTGGCAAAGCTATTCTTGGGTTGCACGTCACGCAAGTGAAGACATAACAATCGCTTATCAATAAAGAAACTGAGTTCCAAGAAATGGAATGCTATAGAAGAGAAATGAATAAACCACAGGTGTCAAGTCCAGTGCTGTGCGATATTCCGTACTTGCAGCGATTCGTCAAAATATATTACTCAAATTTGTAGAGTTTATTCATGGCGGGGCCACGTTGGTGTAGCTGGTGAAAAAAAAGGGTTTTTAAAATACCAACATGGCAGCCGGAAACCTCTAGAAACATCTGGAATTTAGTTTTGGGCTGTCTTTAACGCTTTCCTGGGTGTATAGAGCTAGGCAAACTATCTTCTCGTGATCTAACCTTGTGCAAGACTTAGCGTTCTATCGGTTTTTTTGCAAAGGTTTTAAAACGTCAACTTCACTACATGCTTGACAGTAATACGTGACATATGAACAGTCGCGTTAAACCTGCACAGTAACGTTGCGCAGCCAACAATTAGGCGCGAACGTCCTTAAGATGGAATATTGCGTTGTGTAAATTGTTTACGAAATGCTGCGGTGTCATTTTGAGGGATGGCCATGAGTGGGAATACCTTAGAGAGCAATGACCAGGAACCAAGGGTGCTGACCAGCGGTTTTTGTTAAAACAATGGTGTTTGCTGGGGGTGTCTCAGTCTCGCGGTTCTCAGAAAACCTGGTTGTGGTCATTTGTTATTTAAGTTGTTTTCACACTTATTTCCTTTCCATTCTCTATTTCGAATCTCCCCATAATAAACTTTGTTTTTGCCCCCCAAATTTTTGCAGAAACTATTTGTTTCAAAATGCTCTTGGGGGACACTGGCCATATTCCCAAGAGCACTTGAAAACAATGGTTTATGCAAAATTTGGGGGCAAACAAAGTGTATTATGGGGAATTCGAAAATGGAGAAGTGTGTTGACCGGGGGGGGGGGGGGCCATGCCACAAGCTTGTCGGTTGACATATTTCCCAGGAAACCTGGCGAAACTCCACCCGCACTCGCATTGAACACAAACACGCTTTTTCCCTTGTTCCCTAAATAATACGATGGCAGTGGCTATCAAGCAATCGTGTTGAAAGAACCCCTGCCAACAAGGGATTGCCAGCACATAAATTTACCATCCAGCAACGAAACGCCTTGGGAGCGGATATTTTGCATATTGGTCTCGTAAGGTCGTTTTTCACCTGTCATCGCAACAAAAAAAATAAAATCGAAACCGTGCAGTTGAAATAAGCCAATCAAAACTGGGTATGTTGTTAGGAAACAAATTCACAAATCCATTAATCACCTCAACAATACTCTCAGGGTCTATGCGGTACATTGTTTCTGAGTTATTTGTCGAAGCGTATTTCACCGCAATTTTTTAGAGGTTTGGTATAGAGCCGCCATGTTGGCACACCACCGTTTTGCCACCAATATTTAGGCCAGAAAACAACACAAACATCCTGGAATTCACTTAAGGCCGGACACCTTAGGCGACAAGGTCCGCCAGGCGACATGCCTCTGTCGAGCAGTTGCTCCATGTGTACTACTTGCAAAACACGTCGCCTGCGACACGACGCCTGTTTGGTGCACACGCAAGTGATCTCGTATGAGGGGGAATGTGAACTAGTTTTCTAAATGGCTGACACATATGACTCTCTCATTGGTTCATTTGTTATTTTTGTCGCAGCGACTTGTTGCCGGGAAGTGTACACACGACTGCGACAACGGTCGCTGCGATAAGTCGCACGAATTCAAACTGGTTTGAATTCGTGTCGTGACTGATCGCAGCAACAAAATTCTGCCGCAGCGATTTTTTTAACCGTGTCACAACAAGGCGATTTGTTTGCCGGCGACTTGTCCCCGCGCCGTGGTCGCAGCGACTCTATCGCGCTAGTGTGTCCCGACCTTTAGCGATGAAAGCGCTTACTTTTCGCTCCTGAATATACAATACATGTGTATGAACACATCTATCTCCTTCTTGAAACACTCAGACTGCTGAGAATTTTAAATAGTCATAGACATTTTTTCGAACCAAATAACTTTGTAATCATGGTCACGCAAGGTGACCAATTCGGAAATTCAAAAATGCTCCATCAAGTTCGGAAACGAAAGAGGTCATGGAACTGGAAACCTTGACAAAAGAGTTTATTTCTAGGTCATCTTGCAACCTACCATAGACAGGGGAAAATTCAAAGCCACAACCTGCGAATTTGATGACGTCATTGTGAAACCATCTATTGAAGATTCTTGATTCGATTTGCACGAGTTTTCTAAAGCCCATTCCACCGGAGACCAATGCCTATTGTCCCCTCACGGAAGCCTTCTGATCTAGTTTTTTTTTACGTTCTTTTTCTGGTTTACCTTGATTTCATTGTTTTTTGTTTTGGTATTGTTAAAGGGCTGCTTTCCAATCTTCCTTTTCCACATTTTTCGGATTCCTGTTTTGGGAAACAAACAGTGCCGGTACTAAGCAGGTTGTTGACATCACACAGCATTTGTTGCGTTTTTGGGCCTGATTGCCACTTGTATGTTTTTTTCTTTTCCCCCACCCTTTTTTTTTGTTCACGATTCATTTTGTTGTTCATTGAACACACTGTTTTTCGCTTAACAAAATGTTTGGCATCAAACATCCGTCTTGGATTCACAAAATGTTTTGGAACGACTGGAGCAAACTTGGTTTGCAAGAACAGGTCGGTTGGAGTATTCGTTCTATATGTGTCCATATATGCAATAAACGAATGAAATGATATATGAAATGACTCATATTTTGAACTGCGGAACATGACTTTAGTGAAGCTATGATCCTCGCAGTTATGAAAAAAAAAAAAAAACCCGCAATTTTAGCAATTGCGCAGAGAAGTCTGGAAAAAATCAAGACTTCAACAAGGTTTGAAACCTGGTGACCTCGCGATACTCGGTGCGACGCTCTAGCCAAATGAGCTATAGGAAGCCACTGAGTGGGTTAGTCCGATCGGGGCCCGTTTTCTCGAAATTCCCAAAAACTTTCGGGCCCGAAAATCCATTTGTGACCCTACCAACCGCTTGTTCAGGAAAGACGATCTTTTGACATGTTTTTCAAGGCAACAAAAAGTCAAACTGACTGTCAAGATTGACGACTAATCCTCTCCGTTCTTGATATACAGAGGGAATTGTGACTCCCGAAAAATCGCCCGTAAAGTTTATTCGGGACTTTCGAGATAACGGGCTGCCAGGTGGCTTAAGTTGTGACGTCAGCCGTACCAAGCCCTTCGCAATGTTGTTCTCAAAATTGGCGGCTTAACGAACGACAGTGCAAAGAAACAAATTAGACATACGCACTTTTTGTCATGGAGAACGCTGTAATTTAGATCTCAGAATTAGACTTTAGAGAATGTCTAGAGGTCCCACCACACCGTAAGTACTAAATTAGCCGTTAAACAAACCATTTTGTAATCCCCAAAACTCGCAGAGTTTTCAAGATGTGACAAATTTGGTTTTTGCATGCATATTATCAATCGATATTCTTCAAATTTCTATGTTTTTTGTTCTCTGTTGGAAGTGCATTCTCTACCTCGTGTTCTTTTTTGGAAGTCCCCCATAATAATTTTACACTGTGTACAAACTATCTTGTCAAAGGTGGCTCTGTACAACATAGCGTAGTGAAGTTTACGGTTTTTTTAGTGTGTTACGTATCAGTAATATTATTCCGACCAAAGACCATTTTGGGCTAATACAATTTTAAACACTTCTTTGTTTCATTCACATCTTATCTTATTGTGTTTAAAAGATACAATCCCACCGGTGAGAGATCGTTCAGAGGATAATCCATCAAGATCATGGAGAATTTCTCGGGTAACATTCATCTGCTGATCTTTTGCGTAGTGCATGTTTTTTTTTGTTTTTTGTTTTTTTTGACATTTATAAACTTCGTCAACGCTAAAATCATATTTGTGTTTTTGTACGTCCGATAAGGACTGTAAGATGCATCATTAGGACTTATTTTCTTGTTGGGCCCAGGACATTCTTGACAAGGCTAGCCTGTGTACATCCCCACCGCTCTACCTAAAAAAACCCCTATGTTGGAAGAGGAGTGGGCAGCTGTAGCACAGGCTGTGACCAGGCTTGCTTTACATTTTTAACTCTTACTGTTGTTGTCCAGTGGACTCGACATAGGATTACGTGGGACTCCCACTGCGGATGTTGAGAATACTCGACACGAGATAGTGTCCCGAAGTGCTGTCCGAAATTTGTTCCAATAGGGGCATAGGGGCATAGGGGGCATGTGCTATAGGGGGCATAGGGGCAATAATAAAGGGATTTGTTTCGTATACCCTAAAGGACAACTAGCGTGACAAGTTCTGCCATTTTTGGATGATCGAAAGGTTAATCTCACTTGAAAAGGAAGGATGAACACGACCCGATGCCATGAATGTTTTTGACTTCACAAGGCAAAATTCAGTGTTTGGCTCAGAAAAGTCTACAACATTTGTTCTGGCAAGCAAGTAAAATCATAAGGTATGAGAAAATTTATAGGTTAAAGTAGAGTGATTCAAGACATTATTATACATGTTTCCCTTCCTTGAAAAGGTCCTTTTGCCTCAAAGACATTGTGTGTCATTGGTGCACATGAAATTTGTGTAAGTGCAGGGGTTTACTGCATTTCTTTATTTAGATAACATCAAATTGTATTTAGCCGTGCTTGCACCCTCAATAAAGATAGCTTCTATATGCCCTGTAAATATTATCGTAATAGTGTCAATAGAATGAAAGCTATAGTTTCATTCTGATGAGAGTGCTTCCTCTGGTGCTTATGTTTTGGAAAAAAATGCAGCAGTTATGGGTTATACTGACCGGTAGAAAAGGTCAGCAGTGAAAGAGTTAATCAAAGTCAATTGCATGGTACTGTTTTACCACTGTGAGAGTTGACTTTTAGCAGATATGTACTGCTTTTGGATCAAATTATAATGTTTTAAAATTCAAAATATGAAATTGGTCGGCAATCCACCATACAGCTGTAATATACTGAAGTATATGTTTGAGGTCACAATTGTACCTTCAGGTCAATTTGTTTTAACACTAGGTCAATTCGTTTCAATCTATGTTAAAATGTTTTCAAGCATAGGTTAATATGAACTGTCCTAAAAGGATAAATTTCCCTTTTTTGGGGGATGTAATAAAAAAATGGTGCCTGGATTTTTAGGGGTGGATAAAAAAAAAAACAATGAAAAAATGAGAGAATGACTATAATTCCTCCCCTATCTTTTCCCTATTCCCTTCCATTCTTCTCTACTATCTCTCCCTTAGAATAATGCCATCTGACTGTGTCACTAGACCTGTAGGCTTCCACATCCATTCCATGCTGCTCCTAGGATTCAAAACCGTCGCACCATCAGACATCTCTGCTGGTTATTTTTTCTAAACCATTGAGTTTGAGCTGATGTCCAAGCCTTCATGGCACCACAATTTTGCTAACCTGCAATCAGCAGACCAAATTCCGTCTTCGAAATTCCTTCTGCCCACTTTTTTGATTGTATTGACATGTCCATCAGCGCCCATCAGATTTACTTCCATCACACAATACACCGCGTGGACAGGCAGATGACATGCTATTTTGTTTTGACCAGAGTTATTTATGGTGGGAGGAATTTATAACGAATTTGGAAAGTTACTTTTGGCTTTAATTTGTGAAAAATGCATTGGAAAAAAAAAAATAGTGCGTCATGACACAAATTGATGAGAACCATGTTGTTATTTATTGTGATCGCACTCCTGGGGTTGCCCGAGTTATTCACTATTTTGATTTGTTACGTCATTTTGTTGTCCACAATGTGATGTCACACATCCTCTAATTTGCATAAATCAAAATTGTGGAATAACTTTGTCAACCAAGAGAGCTATCGCAACTACAATAAATGCTGTTCTTGCATCCATTTTGAAAGCTCTTTTCAAACAAGCTAATAAAAAAAATTGTGTCACTGTTGCACTTAAAAGCATGGCAAACCGTTACGTTCTGTACCTTTCGACGACTATATTGTGGCAAAGTCTGGTGTATTCTTCTCCCAATTTCACTGAATATGGCATATCTTGGTAAACTTGACATTAACATGTAATCCGAGATAACCTAGTATTTTTGTCGTTGGACGGTTTCTCAATAGATTTTTTAAAGGGAAAAAAAGAGAGAAACACTATTCTTTAAGGCTTCTTTGGTGATTTTTTCTCGGGTTATGCTCAGTTGCAGTGTATTTCTAGTTTGCTGCACAGTAGAAATCATGATAAGATAAGCATCAACGTTAATTTTTTTGATGAAGTACGAACAGTAAGACTTGGACCTCACAAAGTTTCGTTTATTTTTGTAACAATTTGTCTCTCTAGGAAAAATGCCATTTTAAGTTTCTGGAATGCCAAGTTTTAAGTCCATTCAACGGAAATATTTATGAAGTAATCTTGACTCCAAAATTGTACTATTGTAAACAAACCATTCATGTACAGTATGTAAGTCAAGCACCGTCTGTATATACATTTATTCCAAAACATGCATTCATCTAACTTGCAATGTTATCAGCATCTCCTCCTGTTGATA
>NC_090879.1:36464794-36502294 GCF_036669935.1 Montipora foliosa
TTGTTCCTTGATCTGCTTTATTTCTTGAGACAAGTGTCATCCGGAGGGAGGTTAGCACTTGCCGAGTATTGGAAGGATTTGGACAGGTTTTCTTATTTTAAGTGTTCTTCAAGTTTCCTAAAGGGAATCCTTAGATTTTCTTATATTAGTCTCTAAAGAGGAGCTAAGTCCATATATTGCGTTTCCTGCTTGGTCTGTTGGTTTTCAGCAGACGTTTTAGACAGGCTGTACTCTTGTTTCTTCTGGAAGTAGCTTTTGTGCCTTGGTTCCATTTGTGATGCTGGGGGACTTTGTGTTGTTGGGGGACTCTTTTCATCTGCAGACTCCTCCATTTCATATTTGAGTTGTATAGACAAATCGAGGTCATCGTTTTGAGGTATTCCTCTGGTGTTGTGGGTACATAGATGTCATTAGTTTTCATTGTTCGTATCCTGCCGATGGCGAAGAGATACTTCTGTAGGATGTTGTCTTGTTCCATTATCAAACGGGTTTGATAACATATGTATGGTCTCCAGCCAAGACCGGCGGTTTCGATTCTGTACGCATCTCTTGCAGTTGCTATTTATCTGACGAACAGTAATATGTGTAGTATAGTAGGAAACAACTCAGTTCTATTCCTGGCATAAGTTGTGAGCGGTGATCCCTATTTATATGTGCAAGAGCGGTTAGCGGGGGGGGGGTGAGAATCGAAAAATGTGTATTATCATTGGCCCATTCGCATATGGAGGGGAACCAATCACGGTGGTGTATTTTCGATCCGCTCTATTATGAAACTAGGGTTGTGCTTGTTTTGAAGCTTTATTCGTGTAAGAATGATCGCAGTTTTTCGAGCCTGAAGATATACACCCAAGCATGTGCACTATGTGTTTTATTTCCTTGCCTTGGAAAAAAAGGCCAAGATTTTGTTTGCGTGGTGTGAGCTCTCGTGACTTTGTGCAGTACATTTGTACATGTTAAACTTTGTAATTTCACACCGGGACGGGGCCTGACTGGAATAGCTCAACAGTGGATAAAGATTAGGACAGGCCTGCACGGACTCCCTGTGTGATTCAATTGTAGATGAATGTAGCCTTCAGGGCTGAATTAGTGACAGGCCTATACGGACTCGCTGCATGATTTAGTTGTAATTGAATGTAGCCTTCATAACTTAGCTTTAACTAGCTTTAACTAGCCTATCGGTGGTTTGTGATCCCATGAAAGAAATAAATATAATGTTGTGCAAGTAGGTTATGTTTCAAGGTAATTTTGTTAGGTGTTTTGTTTTTCACAGTGCTTTCTAATTGATTTCACTCTGCAGTCAGCTGGAGTTCACTTACTACTTGAAATCAAAGTGTTACACCTGCATACATGTACATACCTTCCATTTGTAAGTCTGTCCATGGGCAATTTTCCAAAAGGTCTATAATTTTTGAGAACAGGTCCTGATTTCTGTCTGACTCTGGACTGTAAGAATTGATAGCAGTGTTTTTTAAAGAGATTTCCAAAGCAAGCCTATTTTTATACATAAATATATCTACAGTGTACAGCTGTTTCAACAAAGGTTGTCCAAAAACAAAAAGGTAAAAGCGTATGCAACAATGGCAAAAGGTAGTCTGGTAGCCAGTAGTGTTCCAAAATTGGTTTTAGAGACGGTAGTCAAATATGAACTTTATATTTTCTATAGCTTGTTTATTAGCTTTTGCACTTTGTTCTGTATTGAAGCAAAATACATGTAAACTTATTATCCCTTGTTTTGTTACTCTCTAAAATTGTCCTTGCTTGTTGAAAATGTCAAGATAACAATAAGCACCCACCCTAATGGGCCAAAAAATGAATAAGTGCCCAGGCCATTAATCGAATAAATATGTTTCCAAGTGCAGCACAGAATATACACATTGTTATGATGTCTAAAAAATAACAATTAAGGGTATAAAACGTACTCCTCTGTGACAGCATAGCCGGTTGTCATCTTTTCTCCACCATTTTTTATAAATAAACCAAAACCTCTTCTGAAAGATAAAGAGTTAATCACCCCTTAGAATCATCATCACCATGGTTGGCATTTCTGAGGCTTATATAGGAATGTAATTTAGTCCATGATGCTAGGTCCAAGTGATAAATAACAACTTTATTAAACACATATTTGTATCTTGATATTAATTACAGAAATACGCAGTATGCATAGAGCATAGCTGAAGCTGACTGCATAACTAAGGGTGTATGTCTTTGGGAAAATGTGAATACTGATTTTAATCCAAGATCACTCAGACCATGGTGTATCAGAGGAGGCAACAAATCCAGTACTCTGGGTAAAGATTCATTGGTTCCTTTGATGCACCATGCTCAAGTGATCTTGGGATAAAAAATCCGGATTCATATTCTGATTTCTCCCAAAGAAATTAACGGTCCTTTAATGATTATTGCATTTTACACCTGTCTTTTGTTCCTTTCTTTAACCTTGTGGCTTCCTTAGCTATTCAATGTACAAACATTAGGGATTAAGGCTACATAAAATAATCTAAGGTAGAATTTTGTCATTAATTAACTACACTCTGTAACTGATGTTTGTGTTGTGTGAGGCTTACTATTTTCCTCTAGTGTTTGAGTACCACCATTACATTTTGAACCTAGTGCTATCTACAAATTTGAAATATTTAGCTTCCACATCCAAAAATTTACTTCTGAACATGGAAACATGACTTTGGATTACTTTATTAGTGGCGTTAATGTAAGCTTTTTATCATTTTCTAGTTGATTATGAAAGGTAAAGTGTTGCAAAACTATACCCTTCCACCCACCACACATTTGCCCAGTGCATGTCAAATTCAGTACAGAGAATGTAGTGACAAATAAGCAAATGCTCTGTGGCCGAGTTACAAGCTTGTTGGTGCCCAGCCCCTCAACTGCTCCATGTTTTGTATTCAACTATGGCGGCATAAAAACATGACGAAACACAGAATACAACTTATTTCTTCGCAAAGCGTCTTAGATATCCATCTAAATTCAGTAACACTGTGTAAGAGTGAGAGACACCTTAAGTTACAAAAGAAAATGACTAAAGGCTTCCCGATATCTATAGTCCACATTGATGGCGGTTCCTTTGAAGACACGTGTGCACATTCATCAGCTGGTCGATCAACAAGCGAATTTTGAAGCAAACGCTACGGCCCCAAAAAATTAATTGTATTCTATAAGAGTCAAGTTAAGTTATACCTACCCTTAAATCGTTCGGGACTTCTACAGTGGACTGTACATGGCTTTTTCTGCGACGTCTACTCTTCTGTGTTTGTTGCCGTTCAAGCTCTGTTCTCAACGTATCATTTTCATTTGAAAGAGTAGCATTTGCTTCTTCCAATTTCTTCTGCCCTTCTTGAATCGCATCCAATCTTCTGTTCATCTTTTCCATGAGGACTAGCTGCCTTTCTTGAACCGCATCCATAGCGTAAATCTCACTTGAACAAGCGAACTTCAATATGTAAACTACTACTGCAGAAAAATGCAGAAGTGTGATACGATTTCAAATGACGCCCTACTATATATGGGCATTCGATATTAGACATCTGATTGGCTGTGCGAAGAATGAGCCTCGACCCCTCGCGTCAAGCCTTTGTCACGCAACAGCCAAAATCACGCGCTCACATTTTAAGTTCCAAAATGGCTGGTTCTACGATTGGTTGCGAGCAATTTTGTCCGGAAAACTCCTGACTCCGCCGATTTTCTGCGCAACAAATGTGGTACCTGTGGAAAATCCTTTCTCTATTCATCCTCCTACCGACGACATCTGTAAACTCCGTGTACAACGAGAAAACGACGTCGAAGACTATGGCTTGCTGACGAAAATGACATAGATGTTGACGAAGATTACGATGTTGCCGAAACAACTCTACTGGACACTAATTATTTCAATGGATTTAGTGGTTAAGGCAGCTTAAATGAGACTTACATCTTTCAATGGCTTTACTTCTCTATTAAACATGACTTAAACATGCTTAATTTTCCAAACAGATTTAATACTGTTTAAGTTTGCCTAAACCAGGGCTAAATATTTCAATGGATTTAGTCGTATGTTTAAGGCAAACTTAAATGCGACTTAAATCTTTCAATACATTTACCCCCTATTAAAAATAACTTAAACCTACTTAAATTCAAAAAAGAATTTCATATGCATTTAAGGAGACTTTAATTTAACTTAAATTAATGTCTCAGTTTAGGATGTGTTTAAAAGTCTTAAACATAGCTTAAAGTTTCCGTTAGATTTAAGGATTGTTTAATGTGACTTAAATATTTATTAAATATTGGGTTTCACCCAGTGCAAACGCAAGAATAATCCACGAGAAGACAAGAACCAATTAGGATCAGTCAACGGTGATTTAATGATGAATTCTTGTTGATCGGTGTTCGATAATCGTAAACTAAAATGCAACAAATTAATTACATAACATGAATCATAGCGAACCAAAATACAACAGGCTAAACCTAAATTGAAATGCACTTAATTGAAGCTATAATAGGAAAAAATACTCAATCAAATAACACACACGAATTATCCATATGCTACAAACAGATTAAGGCAAACTGAACGACAAAGAAACTAAGCGAATGAAATGAGACACGCTAGTTGACTAACTACAACATGTTTGCTACAGTAAAGCATACAAACGGAATTATCTTGAAATAACCGCATTAAATGTTACCTAGAACCATATGACAACAAAGAACGGAGTGAAACTTACATAACTATCCCGGCTTGGCCCAAAGAACAGGAAAACAAATTGAAGTGCTAGCTTTAACCTAAATTGAACGAGATACGTGATCGAATGAAAACATGTGCGAGCAAAAAGAAATGTGAGAACTTAATGATGACGAAAAACAGACATAAATGTAACAAAACAAAACAATAGACGGAAACCTTTACACTTTGGAATGAGCTAGTTAGGAACAAACCCAGCAACGTACACTTCATCTGTATGGCACCTTTCAAGTTTTGACATTGTTGCGATTGATACTTCAATAGCTCCACATCCACGAGTTGGAGATGAAAAGGCTGCCAACCATCCCAATGTCCCATGAAGACAAGACCATAAAATTGTGAAAATAAGCCCCAGGGCTTACATTTTTTAAAGGCAGTTTTTAATGGGCTTATATTTGGAGGGGTTTATTATAATTATAGCGTTTTCATTCATTTCATTGCATAAAGTTAGAGTTCAATTTTCCAGAAAATGGTGTTTTGACGTCCAGGGGCTAATATTTGGAGGGGATTATAATAGGGGGCCTTTTTTGTTATAAATTTCAGAGGGGGGGGGGGATTTCTGGTCCCAACGTTGTCCATAATAATGGTGTTTGACTGCAAGGCTGTGGCTCTAAGGAAAATTTCGGGGAGCCCTTCCAGCACCCAAGCATTTCAGCTGGGGTGCCCAGCCCTCCAAGTTGGTCGCCCGAATTAATTCTTTATTTAATTAATTATCTGAGATCAACAACGCAGCAAGATCTTCATCCATCTCTCTCTCAACAAAACATTGCTGCCACTGCTCTGCAAGAAAAACCTCAAACCCCTCAAAAATTTTCACGGCATAATGGAGATTATTAAACTTTTATGACACTTTTCTTTGCTCAGTTCTAAAAAGACTGGCTACTCTGAATATGTAGTTTCATTTGGGCAAAACACGCCAAATGTTTCTTATCCCAATTTTAAAAAATTTCAGACTATGTGTAGGTGGACATACATGTAAATAAATCTGAACAGGAGTTGAGAAACACAATGCAACTCACCCAAACATAAACATTCACAATCACCAATCTGAGCCAAAATAGCCTAATGCTAAATATACATTTTGAAAAGCCAAACCTGAATCCTACAATGAAGATTTCACTTGAATATCTGAATTAATTGAGAAGACTAAGAACTGAACCAAAGTGGCAAATAGCTAAATGCAATAAACATTGTTACTATGTCTTCATAATATATTGAAAGGGAATGACAAAGTAGCTAAGCTTTTCAATTACATGGAACCAGTCAGGAAACTGATTGAAGATTAATCCGTTTATAGCATGAATCCGAAAATTTAAGATGAGAAAATGTTTGTACGTGGTGCAGCGAGCCCAGGCCATAAAAAGAAAAAACAACGGCATACGAAGTATCTTATTTTCGATTTTCTTGTGTGAAATTACGTAAAGTACCTAACAAATTAAATTATAAATATGGGGTTCCAAGGCAGAAAAAGAAAATCCCCTCCCCATGTCTATATAGCTACTGCAATCACTGCTTTAAATCATATTAACAGGGTATAGAACCTCCTACACTTAGCATTCGAGAAACTAGTGTAAGCTTAAGTTCAATGCCGTTTACCAATTAATATTTACTATTAAGTAGGCCCCTAACTCCTTTGGAAAACCTCTTTGTAACAGTTGAATATGTTACTTTATTTCTTTTGGGAACTATCAAATTAATTGTGTACACATAAAAGAATGGACTCCTGTGGATGTCAGCAAGTGGCTCCAGGAGCAAGAGGGCTTTGCCGAGGAAGCGACCCTGTTTGAAGGTTCGTTGCAACGCAGTAACTCATAAATACCAATTTATTTTCTTTAATAGCTGAAAACATGTTTTCAATATAAATATTGTCAAGGTATTGATTCTTGTCATGTAGAACAAGAAATTTCTGGTGTGGCGCTAAAAATGATGGAGCGCTCATGCCTTAAAGAATTAGGCATCACATCAATGGGAAACAGCTACAAATTCTCAGTCTTATCAAAGATTTGCTTGGTACTTTTTCCGGTACGTATGTACAATTTATACCTTGTGTTTTTACAAGGGCAAGCGTTATGCCAGTAGGATCCCAAAACCCATGTATATGTATAAAGGAGTTGAAACATGTAATAGGCCTGCTACGTAATGCAACAAGTGTGCCAACATTAGCAATATTATGTAGTAGGTAATTGCCATGTTCAAAACTGTCATAAAGAAACATATTCATTGTTGATTTGGCAGAGAAAAACAAGTCCGATACAACCAGCCACCCACCTTGTGAGCAGACCACTCCTCCATCTGCAAGTGATAATGTCAAAATAACAAGGAAAGACAAAGCAGGAATGACGGCTGAACTAAAAAGGCTTTACAATGAAAAGTGAGCCAATTCGTGATTTCTTATGAAATTAACAAACTATTGATTTCCCTTATACTATTCAAGTCAAAGATTGCTTCCATTCCTAAAACTATTATTGCAACATACTGTCAGAATAATGCACCCTGACCAGTACTATTACATGTATTACAGACCAAACCTTAGGAGGGAATTTGTAACCATGGACGTTTACAGGCAAAGCTTCCTTCCAATAGTGAATTTGTTACTGATGGATTAATTATTACAAATTTGGCTTTTTTTCAGGGCTATTAGCTTTCATAGATATGAGCTTTTTATAACCAGTTTGTTGGCCTTTCGTCTTTTAATAAAAGATGTATAGAAAAAAATAGAAATAAAAATATATTAATAAATAATAATAATAATAATTATTATTATTATTATTATTATTATTATTACAAATTTGATGCCTTTTAATTATTGGTTTCATAAATGATCCACTCTCCACAAATCTTTGCATTTCGTCCATTAAAAAAAAATTCTCTTCAATTAAAGTTTGTAATAATAGCTGTTCTGGAATTTTTTTTTCTTTATCTGAATAATTCACATGAAATCAAATTTGAAATTGAGTCACTATGTCAGTCTCAGGAGGAATGCTAGACCTGTTGTCTGTATTTGCTTTTCATTTGAAAAAAACGGTGGACTTCAGCTTGAGTCTGATGGAAACATTTTATTATCTTCTTGCACTGTGCTCACTTAACATGTGGTTTGTAATCATTAGTTTCTATAATGTTCCTAACAGAGTAAAGATCATACGGTCAGAGTGTTTCAAGAGATGGCCAGGGAATATTAAAGTCTATTTTAAAGGAAACAATGACAACAGCTTAATCCTTTCCGAACTTGTACTCCTATTGGAACCAGTGGTGAAGGTAGAAGAGATTGGATTTGGTAAAAGTAAGTAAGCATGTATGATAGGTGGTTGTAACACTAATAACTATCCTATGACTATTATAAGTGATGTTAAATTTAAAGATGACTCACATAGGAACCCTTTGTTGAATTTAGACTCTTTGAGCTATCCTACATCTTATGTTGAGACTGTCACAGTTCAAAGAGGAAAAAGATACCGATAGCCGAGGGCTTTAAGTGGCATTCTTTAATTTTGAAGAAAAATTTGATTGTTTAAATAATTTGAATAATATCAATGCATCTTTATGTGAGAACATACCAGGTTTTATTTTCTCTGCTTTTTTTTTGGAGGGGAAAAGGGGTAGGGGGGTTGAGGGGCAGGAGTAAGTTCAACCGGATCGCAGGTAGTACTAATACATATTTGCGAGGTTGTTACCAATGTAACTCCCTCTTAGGCTCTTAGTATCTAAAGCTATCAAGTTATGTCTCCTTTTCAAGGTGCCATACGCCATCACATCATCTCATGGGCTGCAGAAAAGAACCGGAAAATTGTAGATGGCTATGACATTGAGGTCAGTTGGTATTCTGACATTATTATCATTGTCTTCTGCATGATACTTGAAAATTCACTTCAAAATTATTTTAATATTTATTGTAATCACTTGTTTCTATTTATCAGGTCCATTTGCCCCCTGCTAAAAGGGCCCATAAGGGAGATGATCCTGTTCCAAGTTCAGATGGTGAGTTTCTCTACATTACCTTGTCTGTTGTAGAGAAAGAAATAAAAAAGATAGTGATCCAGAGGAATCCCATGTCATAACTTTTTGAGTGATGTAATGATTGTTTAATGTCAAATTACGGTATTGACATCTCTTTTCTTAAATATCCTTCTATTGTAGATAACTGCACAGATGCTGAGCAACCTGGTGAGACCGCTGAGGATGATTTATCATCAGACATAAAGCAATTGTCATCTTATTGTTCACAGTTATTGTTAACAAAGTTCTTTAATGTTGCAAAGTTTAGAAATTTATCTTACAAAAAAGACCTTTGTGCTGTTGCTAAAAAGATAAGTCTTAAAGCAAGGGGGGTTAGCAAATATGAATAAGCGAATAAGCTTGCTAATGCCCTCGTAGAAAAGGGCTTTGTCAAATTTGTTGACAGTGCAAACACTGCTTGCTTAAAGAGAGAAGAAATATCCATTTTAAAGACTATTGAACCTAATGGAGAAGCTGTGCATGTGGATGTAGGAAATGGGAGCTCAGGGGCAAGTGCAAGAGTCTTGTTAACATATTCAGACTCTGACTCAGACCAAGAATAATTGCTATCCTGTACTTTCTATTACCGTGCTGCCTATTGTATTTGAGGATGCTATTGTAACTTTTTTCCTTAATGAAAGTGTTTCAAAACATGTACATCACACTTTAAGATAACGATCAATAAAAACCATTTAAGATTATTTTGACAGCAATTGTATTAATTACAATCTACCATTATTGGTAAAAATAAACCGGTACCATTCAAATCACTGAGTGACGATCCAATTTCAGTAGTCTATTTACCATATACCAACATTGGAATTTTTCATAGAAAACCAATGAAATTACATTTTGAAAGCCACCTAGGTGAACTCACTAGTTTTAACATTCCAATGTCGGCTTTTTAAGATAGTTTACCAACAAAACTCCAGTGACAATCCAATTTGGTAAACGCAAGCATCAAATATCAATGCTGATAATTTTTCAATGGAATACCGATGAGGTTACAATAAAAAACCAATTGGGAAAACTAATTTATATATTCCAATGTTGGTTTTCCATAAAATGCAATACCAATATGGAAAATGTAACTCAATTTCCAACATTGGTAAACTATGTATTTTACCAATGTTGTGCCAATGTTTTCCCAATAACATACCCTTAAAGTCCCAACCATAGAATCTCTGAATTTTTTTCCTGTGCTGAGCTTTACGATATGAAAACTACACGAAAAAACGGATTCGAGTCTTCTTTTATCGGCAATGATAGGTAGGCGTTGTTTAGATGTCATTTTGTCCTTATTTTGAGGGATATTTTTGGCTTTATAAGGCATATTTCAAAAAAGTGAAACGATAGCAATATTTTCAATGTAATTGGTTCCTGTCATGTGTAATTTGGTGGTGTTTGGTCCATCCGCAGGGATTTTAGACCAAGCACATAAAGCGAGGAAAGGGCGTTTTAACATTGGGTCTTTTCCAAGGGCAAAAAGGCTCCCGAAAGAGGAAGCTATTGCGAGTGCTGTAAGCAAATGTACTGAATTGCAGTCCATAAAGGAAAGCTGTGTGGAAAGATGTGCTGAGGTTGAAAATGAAATACATGCATTAAAACTTAAGGTTGGTTATTTTCGTTTATGCTTTATTATTTTTTCTCCGGAGTCTAATGAGGGGAGATTGCTTAAAACAAGGGAGAGTTAAAATGTTGTTAATTTTAGCCGTTGAAGGGGATTGGTTAATAACATCTTTTTAGTTATTTGTTCGTTGGATTGTTTATTATTTATTTATTTACTTCATTTTCCATCCTTAAGGGAGTGATTAATAATATATTCATTTATTACTTCATCCATTCATGCTCCCATTATTAATTTTTGTTAAAATGTTAAAGGGAAACAAAAGTCTAGAAAAAGTTTACCTAAAATGAAAGTTCATACAATAAAATACCTGAAAACAGCAAAAATTTGCTCTGTTGTCATCTTTGTCGTAAGTAATCGGGAAGGAAAAATTGTCATTTTGCTATTACTCGCCGCCATCTTGAATCTCTTTCATGTAAGCGAGGCTGTGACGTCAGATTAGTCAAGGCAGTAAAACATGGCCGCCCAAGACACAAACAGTGACATTGAAACACCTGTTGAAAGCGATAGCGACTCATCGCTCGATCTAGAAATCGAGGCAGATGGGGTTATACGCCCGTTTATGTTTGAGCCACAGCGCGACACCTCCGAAGAAGACGAAAGTGACTCAAACGTGACTCAAGAGCCACCGGGGCAATTCAATCGCGTCTTGGCAGACATAACTGGTGCATTTGCACCAATTGTCAGGGCATGCCAACGGAAACTGAAAGTCTTTGTTGTCAGGAGATGGACGTTCTCGGAGATCGCTTGGACCTCGAAGGTACAAATTTAAATTTCTTTAATAACAATGTTTTAATTCACCTGTTGTAATTACAGATTTTTGATAAGGAATCTATAATATTTACCTCTTTAAAAAACAGTTTGCAAATATTACAAAAACTGAAATGGTGAGCTGTTTGCGGTTTTTGTTTTGCAGGAACGCGATACAAGTGCATAATCGAGCATGAATCATTTCGACCGGTTTGCCTGCAACCAGATGTTTTAAAAACAGCTCTTGTTGGGCTCCATCAAGTTCGGAGCGATCGTCTAGAAGATCCCCCGCCAAATGCGTAAGTTTGTAAACGGTTTACAGATATTTATAACAATGAAGACATGCAATATTAATAATTATCACGCTTAAAGCTTGCGTAAGGCTTGTGAAGTATGTTTTAGATAATTGTCCTCCTTGCCAAATAATAACGAAATCTTGGTTCTCTGATAAAAATCTGTAGGTGTACAGACAAAAGTTTGTTACCATGTTTTTGTCAACATTCTCCAGGATTTCTTTCTTTGTTCGAGTTTTATCTTGTTACAATGCTGTAATTTGCAGCGCCCAATATACTCGTGGCAAGAGTGTTAAAATTTTTAATACCCCTTCACCGGGGAAACATTTTTTTTCAAATAACAGTATCAGTTTGAATATATGCTTTCGTAGGTAGTGAAGTCAACATCAACACAACAACCATAACCTTTTTGTGTTTCCCTTACCTTACACTCCAGTGGGAGATAATTCCGAAACCTTATGAACTAAACTAGTTTTGATATTTTAAGAATGCACGCTATTACATCATAATATTCTTGATTATTTACAGGAGTATGAGATTAGCTGGATACCGTCAGTTTACGTGGTGGACGTACAACAGACTGGGAAAAGGAAACAGACGCATTATCCCGTCTTGTGTTGTTTGGGCCATCCGAAGAGAGTACCTGGAGGAAAGTGGCATCTATACTGGATATAAGGATGCGGAGGGGAACTATTCATGGCCGGGATAACAATGTATGCAAAACGGTCAAGGGGAATAGCTTGTTTTCTATTCTGAGATTAACTTCAACAAAAAAAGCCCTCAATGAAACAGATTATTTAAGCACGAAATGTGAACTGTTATGTTAAGATTCAATGGTTTTGAAACTTTGAACAAGAACAGCTAAATTTTCTTTCCAAATCTAGAAGCGTGGCGGGCGAGCAGCTCCTCTTTGGGTGGGCGGGGTACTGGCGCGATGTTCCTTGGCAGGTCAGGAACCTCAACCTCTTCGATGTCCTCCCCTGTGGCTCTCGATTCCAAAACCCGGTGCATCATGTCCCTCACGTGCTGCTTAGACTTCTTCTCGAACACAGGCTTAACCACCCAGTCTTTCATGCCCTTGGGATAAACGTAACGATACTGCTTATCACCACGTGATGTTACCATTTGCTCCCGCCCAGTTCCCGAGTTATGGTCTAAAGCAGCCAACTGCGATCGTGCAGACATTCCTTTGTGACTAGGCATGTATTTGTTGTAGAGCGAGTGATAAACCTCAAGGGCTCCAGTATGGATGAACTTGGAGAGAAGTTCCAGGTCGTTGAGAAGCCTCTTTTCCATAACAACCTCCTTCAGAGCTTCGTGTGCAGGTGAACCTGCTTTTAGCCACTTAGTTTTCCGGCGCGCAGTCGCAGAAATGGGATCGTGTGGGCAACGGTTGTACAGGGTGGATGAGTCCCAACTGTGCTTGTCAGCAACATGGTGCAGTATGCTGGTCCATTTTTCTTTAAGGAGCTCAGCATTCCCTTCGCATGTCATAGACGACCACCAAAGATGATTAGTTACTGATTTAATCCAGGGGGCCAGTTCCTCGCATCCTTTTTTCTTGGCTTTTTTCGCCAGCTTGGACTTTATGTTTTTACAAAGGTGCCAAACGTCGACCTGATGCTCAACTCCGCGATCTTTGTAGACAGTTCTCATCAGTGCCTTTATTCCTGTATGTCTATCAGTGCCCACGACATCCACGGGAATCCCGCTGTCGAGGGCACGGTCGAGGCAACGCTGAAAACCTAGTTTTTCCATTGCTTGGGAACTTGTGGTTTGTTTCACATGAACGACATCAAAATCTACAATATTTTTAGTTTCTGTGTCCATCATGGTATACGTGCCATATTTGGCACTATACCCTGGTGAATCACAGCGCCCATCACCAATGAGAGTTACAGATTCCCTGTCTAGGAGATCTGCAAGCACTGAAGCCTTTTCTTGCTGCCAACATTCATTTATAACTGGAAACAGGTGCTTGTTTTGATAGTTGAGGTAGTCAGACTCACCAGGAAACGCAAGATTAACTGTAGAAGCCATTTCTGACACGCGAGAAAACGTATTGCCCGTAAATAAAATTGCGCCAGAAAGTAACAGGTTCCCTGCAGCAGCTCTTTTAACGGTCGGCTGAGAAACCCACTCTTTTGAATGAGAGTTCTTACAGAATGTTGTTATTTTCAACATAGAGCCCTTTTTAACCAGATCTTTTTCTAACACCTCTTCTCCGCAGATAACGCAACGATTAAATAATTTCAGGAGTTCATCCTCAAATACGATGTATTTGGGGACTGAACACATTTTTTCAAACTTATCCATTCCATCTTGATCATGCATTTCCAAGTTGCTTTCAATAGTGTCGTCCAGTTCTTCAAAGTTCAACTGGAAAGAGCTGTCATTCTCATCCTCTTCCACTGAAGAAAAGGTGAGGTTAGTGATGATGTCTTCGTCAGGATCGAACAGCGGAGGTTCTGTGTTGGCTGATGACTTCTTTGGAGTGGATGTGAGTGCTTGTGTAGTCTCGGCCTGTGGATCCCAGGGAGGCACACAGGAATAAGTGTGGTCCTTGAGAAGCAATGCGTCTCCTGTGTCAGCTGCAAGCCACTGAGTTTCACGGCTGATAACGTTGCTTACCTCGCAGTTTCGTTCTTTTATTTCTCCGGTTTCCACCAATCTGTTTGAAGAAATAGAGGGCATCAATGTGGTTTCATAGATTTGTTCGTCTGCTTCAATATTTTCCGCTGAAACCGTAGGTGCAGTAGGTTGTTCTTCTGCTTCAATATTTTCCGCTGAAACCGTAGGCGAGGTTGTGCAGCCAAGGGTGAAAGGGTTCTCAGGCGTTTCACCTTCACTTGCCAAAGTGACTTCTGATCCTACTTCTGGAGTTGTGTTTACGAGTAGGGCTTTTACTATCTACATAAAAATTAAAAACATAATGCAGAAACTTAATTTTTTAAATTTCTTTATACACAAGTAAAAAAAAAACTTGCCGCTGTACACTCAGAAAAAAATTAATATGAATAATAGCCAGGATGCTAAAAGGCATACGTTTTTCATTCTAAAAACAGATTTTAATATCTAGAGCACCTGCGACATTAGAAATCAAATCCAGACATTGTGCTTAAGCCTCAATTATTTTGTGTGATTTCTAGCCACCTCGAATGTCCTGAACTAAATACTGCTGGTGCTTTACCTTAGGTTTCCTCAATCAAGTTTCCTCGATCAAGCGTGACACCGGTGCGTGACATTCGTACCAAAAACTCACCTCCCGTTTGGTTTGACGGCTTGCTCGATCAATACTTGTTTTACGGACTTTTTTCGGTGGAGCATGGCCAAAAATGCTAGGTACAGCGTCTTCCTTAAGCGGTGGTTTCCTTTTGCGCCTTGTAGTCCCAAGAAGCTCCGCCTGTAAAAATTATTAAAACACTGTATTTTATAAATTTATATATATAAAACACCATTTGCGTGACCTGAAGACCAGGCGATATATTTACAAAAAAGCGATATAATTATTCTTCTTGACGTTAATTAAATTTAGACGCTATTTCAGAGACAAAATATAAGAATCACTCGGCTGAAAATGCACGGCGTCAGGCGGCAGGGACTTTATTTTTCGCGATTCGATACAAATGTCAGACCATTGTCATTACTGCGATCTTGGCGGCCTGTTTCGCGCCATTTTCCAAAATAAATAAATGAAGCGTATCATCTTAAAATAATTGAATTAAAATCTGATTGTAAAGTAAAAAGATAGAATACCACATACTGTTTACCATGTGAATGCGAAGTAGCCGGAGTAAAATTAAAAACTTTCATACCTGAAGATCCCGCTCGTAGTCTTCTGTTGTGAAATGATCGGAACACACACGACAGTTCTCAGGTCTCGGTAAGTCTCCCTCTCGTTTTATTTTTGCGAGCCATTGTTTTCTACGATATTTGTCTTCGGGAAGTTTGTGAAAAGTGATACGTCCTTTAGAATTTTTATAAGTATTACTACATCCAACAGCAAGGCAATGAACCATAATTCCGGCCTTGACACTAACTCTTGCACGTGTGCAAAGGTCAAATCCGGGTCAAAACAAACCTTGACTATTGTTACGTCATACCCTCGTTATCATTCCTCACTTCCAATATGGCGGCCAGTGTTCCAAGATGGCGGCGATTTTGAACGATTTCGAAGCCATATGATTAGAATCCAAGTCAGTTCTACGCCAAATGACAACCATTTTTGAAATGCTGAGCAGGTGGGCTTTCGTTTAAGGTAAACTTTTCCTAGACCCTTGTTTCCCTTTAATAGAATGCCTAAGATCATGTCAGTGGCTAGTAGAAGTGGTGGTAGCAAACACCCTTGGTCATTTATACCTTGTAAGTATGGGTTTCCTGAGATAATGAGATTATTACATGTTTACTTTAAATTATATGTTGCAGAGAGGCCTCCTTGAAAACGAAAAGGTCCATCTCCCAAGAGGATCGGCAATTCAACAAGTCACTAGCTTCAAAGATGGTAATAGCGAAGTGTTGGACCTTCCTCCAAGTTCAGGAAGAAAAGGAGGCTGCTAACTATGGAAAATGCTTCTACGATTCATGGCAATTCATGCTTGTCACCTTCAAAAAAAAGAAAACTCTCTTTGACAGGACTGTTTAACACTATCTTAACCTATGCAACAACAAAAGAGCTCACAGAAATGTCAAAGGGGTCAAAGAAGATCAGTACAAAAGTAGTTCCATCCCTTGCTAATGTAGCTGCTATGGCATTTGAAAAATCTGCTAATAATACCAATCGCTCTGTAATGATTTTATACAGGGGAGGGCTCATGAGCAAAGCCAAGTACAACAGTGTTCTGACTTCACTTATGTACCAAAATGGGGTAGATGGTAAGAAAGAAAGATGTAGGTTATCTAATGGGGTGCTCCTCCCTAAACGTCTACCTTATAAAGATCGTATGCAGTTCATCAAGTCCATCGACATAGGGGTACTAAGACCAATTCCCCTTGCAGAGCAAATAGAGAACCAAGATGACCCAAATGTAACACATCAAGTGTGAGGTTGCTTCCTTGATCTTGAAGCTCGTTTATTGCAGTTGGCAGATCTGTATCTATCAACAGGTAAGGTAACACCAATTCTCAGTTGGTTTGGAAATGCCCCAGGTACGTTTTTGGTGGCAATAGCGGCGGATCTTGGCGGCCTGTTTCGCGCCATTTTCCAAAATAAATAAATGAAGCGTATCATCTTAAAATAATTGAATTAAAATCTGATTGTAAAGTAAAAAGATAGAATACCACATACTGTTTACCATGTGAATGCGAAGTAGCCGGAGTAAAATTAAAAACTTTCATACCTGAAGATCCCGCTCGTAGTCTTCTGTTGTGAAATGATCGGAACACACACGACAGTTCTCAGGTCTCGGTAAGTCTCCCTCTCGTTTTATTTTTGCGAGCCATTGTTTTCTACGATATTTGTCTTCGGGAAGTTTGTGAAAAGTGATACGTCCTTTAGAATTTTTATAAGTATTACTACATCCAGCAGCGAGGCAATGAACCATAATTCCGGCCTTGACACTAACTCTTGCACGTGTGCAAAGGTCAAATCCGGGTCAAAACAAACCTTGACTATTGTTACGTCATACCCTCGTTATCATTCCTCACTTCCAATATGGCGGCCAGTGTTCCAAGATGGCGGCGATTTTGAACGATTTCGAAGCCATATGATTAGAATCCAAGTCAGTTCTACGCCAAATGACAACCATTTTTGAAATGCTGAGCAGGTGGGCTTTCGTTTAAGGTAAACTTTTCCTAGACCCTTGTTTCCCTTTAATAGTAGCTACTCTGGCGATAGAATGCCTAAGATCATGTCAGTGGCTAGTAGAAGTGGTGGTAGCAAACACCCTTGGTCATTTATACCTTGTAAGTATGGGTTTCCTGAGATAATGAGATTATTACATGTTTACTTTAAATTATATGTTGCAGAGAGGCCTGCTTGAAAACGAAAAGGTCCATCTCCCAAGAGGATCGGCAATTCAACAAGTCACTAGCTTCAAAGATGGTAATAGCGAAGTGTTGGACCTTCCTCCAAGTTCAGGAAGAAAAGGAGGCTGCTAACTATGGAAAATGCTTCTACGATTCATGGCAATTCATGCTTGTCACCTTCAAAAAAAAGAAAACTCTCTTTGACAGGACTGTTTAACACTATCTTAACCTATGCAACAACAAAAGAGCTCACAGAAATGTCAAAGGGGTCAAAGAAGATCAGTACAAAAGTAGTTCCATCCCTTGCTAATGTAGCTGCTATGGCATTTGAAAAATCTGCTAATAATACCAATCGCTCTGTAATGATTTTATACAGGGGAGGGCTCATGAGCAAAGCCAAGTACAACAGTGTTCTGACTTCACTTATGTACCAAAATGGGGTAGATGGTAAGAAAGAAAGATGTAGGTTATCTAATGGGGTGCTCCTCCCTAAACGTCTACCTTATAAAGATCGTATGCAGTTCATCAAGTCCATCGACATAGGGGTACTAAGACCAATTCCCCTTGCAGAGCAAATAGAGAACCAAGATGACCCAAATGTAACACATCAAGTGTGAGGTTGCTTCCTTGATCTTGAAGCTCGTTTATTGCAGTTGGCAGATCTGTATCTATCAACAGGTAAGGTAACACCAATTCTCAGTTGGTTTGGAAATGCCCCAGGTACGTTTTTGGTGGCAATAGCGGCGGATCTTGGCGGCCTGTTTCGCGCCATTTTCCAAAATAAATAAATGAAGCGTATCATCTTAAAATAATTGAATTAAAATCTGATTGTAAAGTAAAAAGATAGAATACCACATACTGTTTACCATGTGAATGCGAAGTAGCCGGAGTAAAATTAAAAACTTTCATACCTGAAGATCCCGCTCGTAGTCTTCTGTTGTGAAATGATCGGAACACACACGACAGTTCTCAGGTCTCGGTAAGTCTCCCTCTCGTTTTATTTTTGCGAGCCATTGTTTTCTACGATATTTGTCTTCGGGAAGTTTGTGAAAAGTGATACGTCCTTTAGAATTTTTATAAGTATTACTACATCCAGCAGCGAGGCAATGAACCATAATTCCGGCCTTGACACTAACTCTTGCACGTGTGCAAAGGTCAAATCCGGGTCAAAACAAACCTTGACTATTGTTACGTCATACCCTCGTTATCATTCCTCACTTCCAATATGGCGGCCAGTGTTCCAAGATGGCGGCGATTTTGAACGATTTCGAAGCCATATGATTAGAATCCAAGTCAGTTCTACGCCAAATGACAACCATTTTTGAAATGCTGAGCAGGTGGGCTTTCGTTTAAGGTAAACTTTTCCTAGACCCTTGTTTCCCTTTAATAGTAGCTACTCTGGCGATAGAATGCCTAAGATCATGTCAGTGGCTAGTAGAAGTGGTGGTAGCAAACACCCTTGGTCATTTATACCTTGTAAGTATGGGTTTCCTGAGATAATGAGATTATTACATGTTTACTTTAAATTATATGTTGCAGAGAGGCCTGCTTGAAAACGAAAAGGTCCATCTCCCAAGAGGATCGGCAATTCAACAAGTCACTAGCTTCAAAGATGGTAATAGCGAAGTGTTGGACCTTCCTCCAAGTTCAGGAAGAAAAGGAGGCTGCTAACTATGGAAAATGCTTCTACGATTCATGGCAATTCATGCTTGTCACCTTCAAAAAAAAGAAAACTCTCTTTGACAGGACTGTTTAACACTATCTTAACCTATGCAACAACAAAAGAGCTCACAGAAATGTCAAAGGGGTCAAAGAAGATCAGTACAAAAGTAGTTCCATCCCTTGCTAATGTAGCTGCTATGGCATTTGAAAAATCTGCTAATAATACCAATCGCTCTGTAATGATTTTATACAGGGGAGGGCTCATGAGCAAAGCCAAGTACAACAGTGTTCTGACTTCACTTATGTACCAAAATGGGGTAGATGGTAAGAAAGAAAGATGTAGGTTATCTAATGGGGTGCTCCTCCCTAAACGTCTACCTTATAAAGATCGTATGCAGTTCATCAAGTCCATCGACATAGGGGTACTAAGACCAATTCCCCTTGCAGAGCAAATAGAGAACCAAGATGACCCAAATGTAACACATCAAGTGTGAGGTTGCTTCCTTGATCTTGAAGCTCGTTTATTGCAGTTGGCAGATCTGTATCTATCAACAGGTAAGGTAACACCAATTCTCAGTTGGTTTGGAAATGCCCCAGGTACGTTTTTGGTGGCAATAGCGGCAGATGGGGCTCCATTTGGGAAAGACAATGAGGTTACTGCATGGCTTGTAAGTTTTTTAAACTTAGGGAACCGAATTGCTAGTTGTGACGACAATTTCCTCATACTGGGTGCTAACTGTAAGGAAGATCATCCAGCTATGATCAGGTATGCTACACAAATCCGGGGTGAAAGAGCACTCATTAAAAGCAAGACATACCAACTTCAGGGACATGATACTGCTATTAATTTTAAGTTTGAGCTTGTCCCTAGTGACATGAAATGGCTAGCCACGTTTTCAGGGGAACTTTCAAATTCAGCCACCTACCCTCGCTCATTTGCAAATGTTAAGCAAGATGATGTAAAAAATGTGAATGGCACATTTGGGGAAGATAGTACATGTACTTGGAAGCAATGGTCATATGACCAGAGGGTTAAAGTTGCTAATTTGGTTGATAAGTACAAAGAAACAACTGTTGTTAACAAGCCACTTAAACAGCGAAGAAATCTGGTCACCAAATTCATTGCAAGTCAACATTATAGGCAAGAGTTTGAACCTGTCTTGGGTCCTGTATTAGATAAAGCTAAATGTGAACCACTTCACTTGGGGAATAACTGTTGTCAGGTATGGAACAAGGAGGTCATGACTACTGCACTTACCCGAACCAATGCTGGTGCTTCCATAGGCACAGTTTACCAATTGCCATTTGAATGCTGTTTTCGGAAGTATCTACGTGCAGTCAGAAACAAGGTAAAGTCTCATAAACTTTACAAGAAAATTGTTAAGTGGTTTAGAGAGAAAAGAAAGTTCTGCAGCAATTTTATGGATGTTATTGAAGCTGTCATTTCACCAAATGACCCTGAAGCTAGAAATGTTAAGCTGTATGCCCTTGCATTTTCTGGATTAAAGCTCAGAAATGCCTGTTCACTCGTGAACAGAGTAACTGATATTGACCAGAAGGGTATTGATGACTTAGAGAAGTTCTGTCGGGAGTATTTTATTTGCACTTCACTGTTTAATACCAGTGTCACACTGAGCATGTGGACAGTGGGTTTATGTGTCCCTTATCATTCTAGGTCCTTATTCAGTGCATTTCAGGTTGGTCTGGGCATAAACACCATGCAAGGGAGGGAGGCAAAACACCAAAAACTTGCCACTTATGCGGAGTTTTCTCTTCCCAAGGAAAGATGGGAGAAGGTGTTCTTACATGAACATATGTCCCTTATCTGGCTTAGGCAACAAAACCCTCATGTGGTAAAGTACTCCAAATCAAAATTGCAGTACATCCCCAAAATGTGTTATATCAGGGAATTTTGTTTCTGTGGCCTTCCAAAACAACAGGACGAAACTGGGTGTAAATACTGTCAGTCACCTTTAATGACAGAAATTTCTGCACTTGTTGCAGCAATAGAATGAGACGCATACTAGAATGATGTCAATTATTTTAGATGGCATTTTGCGGTGCTGCTTGTGAAAAGCAACTTTTCTTTACTTTTGTAGGGGAAAAACATGTTATATGTAACTTTGAGGTTAAGAGATACAGTTACTTATTGTTACTTGCAACTTCAATCTTTATTGTTATAGGTACATGTAAACATCAACACCTCATAGGCTTGTACTTGTATAATGATAATGGGATTGTTAGACATTATCTTGGAGAACTGAGAAATTAAAATAAAAGACATTCATATCACAAATATGTGACTGTTTGATGAATCCAAAAAAATCTTGCTGAATTGACTGGACAAATCATAAGTGCTGTGGTACGTGGTGCTCATTCCACACACCATAAAAGCAGTTAATTTCCATTCTCTCTGTTGCCGTTGCATACTTAAGAGTAAAGACCTTCTGCTTAGAGATCAAAATTTTCACAGTGGCATTTTTAATAACCTTTGTAGGGAGCCCACCAATAGCTGCACCAAGAATATCGTTAAAAAACAGTTCAAGTTTTCTCTTGGACCAGATCTTGATTGTTGTGGTGCCTTTTGACTGATGCATCTCTAAGCTATACTCAGATACACATGTAAGAAGATCTTTAATTCAGCAAAATATTTCCTCACTGAGCCTGTGAGAAAAATCGATCCTGTAAGGGCATGCTTGCCTTGGCGTTTTATGCATCCGTCTTTGAATAAGTTTCTTCCAGTAAAGTACTTCTTTTGCAACAAGCGTGTGAACTTTTCCCAACTCCATGGCACAGTGCAATTTCTGTCTCTCAGAAGTAGCTTCGTACTTCTTTACAATTAAATCCTTTGCAGATCGCAGTTCTTTAAAAAAAGTCTACCAAAGCAAGCATTTGATCAACATCAGCTGAAGCAATATTGCGATACAGTTCACTTTCTTTCTTATCAAACATGTCATCCAAAACTGACTTCAGATTTGTCGCAGACATCATGCGAGCACTCGCCATTTTTAATTTATGCAACAGGTCTGCCTCAATCTGGTGCTTAGCGCTCAGAGCACCTAGAATCCCCAGTGTGGGCTAAGAACTTATTTCACTTGTTTTTTTCACCTCTAGTTAAAAGGAGACCTCTTTAGGGGATATAAGTTGAATTAAGTTTTGTCAAGATAGCAACTGAATTAGTTTTTCTTAAATTATCAGGCTATATAAAATATTTTATGTTTTAAGTTGCTAACAGCTGTGTTTTATGCAATGATTAAGAAACGTTTCCTTTTCTTGGCTGTGGGTGGAGAAACACAAGAGTCTCTTGGACTGAGGAGGAGAAGGTTTGGATAAGAGTGATTGCAGATCTTTTTGTGAAGCTCTTTGGAGAGGACTACCTTAAGTATGTATACTCCCCAGACCATGGGACACGCATAGAGGAAGTGTCTGATCCCAGAGGAAGTTTCACATATGATCATGATGACTGGGAGGCTTCATATAAGAATGCACTCAACCTTGCAGGAGGTGCCAACTCTGTAAGTTCTGCAGATTCATTAAAGGCTCTTGCTAGTCAAACTTCAAGTGCTGACCTAGATGGCATTTCACCATTAGACCCAGACCCATCGCCAGCTAATCTAGAAAATCCTGTTGAAAATGAGAGTCCTGGACTTTCTTCTGTTTTCGATAAGACATGTTCAGATGATGGCAGTGTAGAAGAGGTGGCCATAGTCTTCTCCACCAAGCGTACTGGCTTCACAGCTGTAAAGCCACAAAGATGTAGAGAGCAGCTTCTTGGTGTTGGATCTCAGGTGCAATATGGGCTTCTGCCAAGTTGGTCCGCCCCATTCCAGAGGATAACAACATGTGTTCTTCCAATCCGTGAATCTTCCCTGGTCGATAGGTTAGTTGAAGGTGTGGTACCATTTTAGGGCGGTAGCACGATAGATACTACCGACCTTGTTTCCTTAAGAGGATGTAGTCCAACATCAGAAGAGAATCATCTCACAAATTTTGTAATTGAGGGGTATCTGGAGCTTATTGCCAAACAGACTGCAGTCAGTGGACAAAAAGTGGATTCTATTGGGTGAGAGCGTTTTGAGAAAGCAGCAGGGAGGCAGCCAGCGAAAGATGTTCTGAGAGGCAAAGCTCCCCTATTAGAGCACAATGTCGTTCTTGTCCCCTGTAACTCACAAGAAAGCAAGCACTGGTTTTTGCTTACTCTTCCGCCTAAAAAGAAAGAAATTGTGGTACTCGATAGCATGGCAGGAGCATTTGTAAATCGATCGGCTAAAGAGGCAATCTCTAAGATGTGGCTGCAGTTGGAAGAGCTGGACATCAGCAATAATGCCAGTGATTGGAACTTTTACTGCAACAAGCCAACAGACATCCCTCAACAGCAGAACGATTACGACCACGGGCATCTGGCATCTTTTAAAAGAATTATGGTTCTTGAGCTGCATGAACAAAAATTCAAAACCTTCCACTTGCTAGTATTAGCAATTGAAGAACTGAAATCAAATGTTGTAAACATTTAAGTCTCTGTTTATTTCTGTTCAACATTATCATATTGCTTTTTAAAGGATAGCAAAATTTTACAACAACTCTGTTAAAACTGATGTGACAAGGGTAAACACAATAGCTTTTGCAAACCAAAAGAAAGGTTACGTTCTAACATTTTCTGTTGCTTCCTTGGGTAAACATTTACCTGGAGTAACAGAAGCACTGGGGCATTAATTTGCCTGTGTCAATTAATAACTTAGACATTAGTTTTTGTTTTTTTTTGTTTTGTTTTTTTTGTGCAAACCAAAAGAAAGGTTAAGTTCTAACATTTTCTGTTGCTTCCTTGAGTAAAACTTTACCTGGAATAACAGAAGCACTGGGGCATTAATTTGCCTGTGTCAATTAATACCTAACACAATAATTTTTTTTGCAAACCAAAAGAAATGTTAAGTTCTAACATTTTCTGTTGCTTCCTTGGGTAAAACTTTACCTGGAGTAACAGAAGCACTGGGGCATTAATTTGCCTGGGTTAATTAATACCTAACGTAATAGATTTTTATTTTTTGCAAACCAAAAGAAATGTTAAGTTCTGACATTTTCTGTTGCTTCCTTGGGTAAAACTTTACCTGGTGTAGCACAAGCACTGGGGCATTAATTTGCCTGTCAATTAATACCAAACCCAATAATTAGTGGAAACCAAAAGAAACTAATGTTAAGTCATTTTCTGCTGCTTCCTTAGGTAAGATTCAATTTGAACAAGCACAATGCCTGCAATTGTTGTTGTTGTTTTTTTCTGAAGACCCAAACAGATTAAGCTTTGAACATTTTCCGTTGCCCTCTTGGGTAAAATTTACCGAAAGCAGGGGGAAAACACACCCGGGAGTATCAGGTAAGAAAGCATCTCAAAAATTGCGCTTCAGTCCTAAGAATACCTATAGCATTAATGAAAAGTAAAGTTATTTCCTGCAACAAAAGCACGTCAGGATCAAAGATTGGTGCTTGACCATTGATCAGTATTAAATTGGCATTGTTAATTTCTTATCAGGTAAATGGTCAAAAGTTGAAAGATTCGACTGCCCTGTTGTGTACCTTCAGAAGTTATTAACTGGTCTGACATCTGCGTTTGTGAACAAAATCGGCGAGCGTTCGCACTGGAGACCACCGATGTGGAAACCACGGACACAATACCTATCACGGAAGTGTTTTGAAGTGGACGAGATTAGAACAGAATTCGACGATAGCTGCATACCTCTTGCTATGACAAAAGCTTTTAATGGACAGCAAGAAATAGAAGACAACACACTGACAACCCCTGGAGGAGCTTCAGCCATTGCCCTTGCGAAGGCACAAGCCAAGGGAACAACAAAACGCCATGAGCCAACTTGTCGGGCATCCTTAATAATTGGCGAAGGGGAAGGAAGAGTCTCAAGGGAGTTTGAGCTTATCTGGTGGCCTGACTTGTTTAGTCAACAGGAACGTGGGAAACTCACTTTGTGCTATTATGTAGGGAAAGTGATGTTTACCAATTTTTAGGCTTTTTAACTTTGCGCATTCACTGCATAGATTTCCAAACACTATCATTATGATGACGTATAGGCAAAGGTAGGACGAGTGAAATAACATGCGCTATAAAGGCTCGGGAAATTATTAGACTTTTGACAACACAAGTGAAATTATTTCCTAACTCCACGAGTATAACATTTCAATACCTTTTCAGATCATGAGAGACAAATTACGCTCACAAACAGCAGTTTCTGACTTGAGCATTTGAATTTTGAAATTTTACATTAATGCTGAAATTTCGCGCTTGAATCAAGGGGTAATTTGTCACTCACGGCATTAATGCTGTAATTATCATTTCGTTGAACAAATTTCTGTTCATTTCTCTGTACAGGGAACGAAACATTTTAACACTCAACATATCCTACTTTAACGTTATTAACCACAGGATACAAAATGCTGGGCAGTAAAGTGGAGTTCATACTCTCTGCAACACCGGTGAGCCACATTTTATAGTTTTGCAAATGTGTGGAATTCAATCTTCCTCAATATGGACGTGGAACCGGTATTTCCCTGTCTTGGTGATAAAATGGTAACTGGGTGACTGGCCTTACGTTGCGATGCTTTGAAGCTCTGTCTTTAAGCAAAGCTGTCATTGTAGTATATTTCGCGTCGCATAAGTCGCAGTTCGTCTTGAAGGGAGCCATTTTCTTAAAGGTGAGAAGAACTTTGAAGGCTCTTTAAAAGAGCTACATTGTTTACGCTTGGAAGTTAACCAATCAGATTCTCGGGTGACATTGATAACTTCCGATCTTAATTGCTGAATATCTCACTTTCTCTTGATTTCAATCATGGAAGACGACGTCAAGAAAAAAAGAAAACTTTACTTTAAGAATCTTCGTAAACAACAAAAGAAACAGCGGAAAGAGAGAAAGAAGCAAGAAAAAGTGGTGACTCAAAACGAGCTACAGAGAGAATGATTGCGAAGTTTGGTGGACAGGATAATAAGCAAAATCGAAGCGGGGGAAAAAACGCACACGACGATGACTTATTACTTTCGCAAAGCAAAGAGATCGATCTCGGAGCCTGCTCAAGCTCAATACCAAATTGTACGGCGACCATTTTTGCAGAAGCAGAAAAACTTGCGGAAGGGCAAAGCCAAAAGGGAAAGGAAACTGAACAATCCAAAGAGCCCCAGCTCAAGAGATCGAGACTGCCAGAAGAAACATGTGCCACAGTAAAAGAGATTGACAGCAAGCACATTGCGCTCTCCGATCAGGGCAGGTTAATTTGGGACCTGTCGGTTGGCGAAGTTTAGAAGCATGGACGTGGTGGTTTGCGGAGAGTACAGCGGGGAGAAGCAGAAACGGGATGTCCTACGTGAAGCAAAGGTGATTGCAAGTCTCGGAGATCACAAAGGCTTACCACTCCTGTTTGGAGTACAGACCTCACAGATTCCTCACAGTCTAGTCGTACAGTTTCATGGTGATAAAGAACGAAGCCTAAATATATACCGAGCTGCTTGTAAGAAGAAGCTGACTGCTGATGAATGGAAAGGTGTGATCAACCAGGTCATCGAAGCTCTCCGTCGCATATATGACAAGGGTTTTCTCCACAATGACCTGAAAGCTAATAGCATTGTTCTCGAAAAAAAGGAGAATGGCTACAATGCATTGGAAAAAGCATAAGGATTGATGCGCCAACGAAAAGGAAGAATTTATCCAAAGCTGAACAGAAAGTCTATCAGCAGAGTTACCCTCACATTGCACCAGAGATTGTAAGCGGTACAGGAGACCAAACAACTGCCAGCGATGTGTATTCTCTTGCTCACATGGTCAATTTTACTCGTGACAAAACTGGCTTAGTTTTAAGTGCCGAATTTGTAATTCTTAAGAATCTTGCCTTATCTTCAGAGCCAGAGGCAAGACCCAAGCTTGTTGACTTTGTTTGTAACGCCAGCCAGATTTATGAAGCCCATAGACTAATTTGACAATAATTTGAGAAGAGTTGATAAACGTTTCTCTTAAAGAAAGAGTGCATTGATTTTTTATTTGAATAACTTGAATTTGTTATCTGTGTCTTTGTAATCTTTTTGTAAATCACTTGAACAGGTGATTGCGAGTTCATTTCTGTTTAGTTAAGACTTCAAGCCATACTTTTAAGAAGCGTTTCAGCGGGCTTTAACTAAGAAATGATTTTACTTTGATTCCTGTAGTAGTATGTAAACATTCATTGGTTTTCCCCAGACTTTATAATTGGCTGAAGTGTTTTTTTTCTTTTTTTCTTTATCAATGAGTCTGATGTGTAGCCGATTTTTTTTTTATTCAACTACTGTAGTTTATTCTCAAGCGATTCGTTGCAAATGTTCATGGCGATTTTTATCCGTTCAATCTTTTTTTTTTTTAAACAAGATTCTTGTTAAAAAAAGCGATTTTCTCACCAGCAGAAGGGTAAAATTATCTTGTTCCCGGCCTTTCTTAAATTTTTCTCCATGCCACAGAAATTTTTTTTTTTTTTTGTCAATAGACTCGTTTTAATTCTATCTGATTAGCCGAGTTAAGTTTTTTCAATTCGTGGAGCTTCAGCTTGAATTGGCTGTCATTTACCTTTAAAGTTTTATTATTGTTTCAAGGTTAAGGACTTTGCAGGATTGGATTAGTTCATCGATACCATGTTAAAAAGGAAAATAAAGTCGTTTTGGAGAAAAGTTAATAGTATGCCGGCAATTTTCTTTTGATTTTTTTGGGAAAATATTGTTGCGGTTTATTCCGGCAAGAAACATTCCTTACTTTTGTCTTAGGAGGGATTTCAAGAGCCTGAAAAAATAAATAGAAAGGATTCAGTTTTCTAGGCAAAAAAATTACGCCTCTATTTATCATATCATATCATATCACACACCTTTATTTACCCTCGGATTTTTAGAGTAGCTTGGTGTAGCTAATATCTCCGAGCATTTACCCTCCCAGCCATGATACACCACAGAAGACAGACCACAACACCGGGAACTACATGCCCTGCTCTTTGCGACAAGTGTGCGGGTTCTTTTACGTCCCACAGGATTATGAACTGATTTTGCGGCTTAAGGTGTTGGAGCTTATACCGACTTTTGACACCTCTCTCTGACTTAATATATTTGCTCTGGTCTTACAGTGGTTCATGTTACCAAATCCACCCCGCTGGTTTGGTAAAATCTTTTTACCAAACCAGCGGGGTACTACATTCCTGAGCATAGTAAAGCTGGTCATGTAAATACGCATGCCCCACACAATGGGACGGTGAGGGATGGGTAGGACAAGTAGAACGGAGAAGAGATGAGTCTTGTTCTTTTTTCATACCTCCTAAAAAAACCAAGCCCCTGTTTTTTGACTACACCCCTAAGAAAGGAAAATCCCTTTTTTAGACAGTTGTTTTAAAAAAAACCTAGTTAAAGAAAATTACCTAGTTAAAAAAAAAAAACTGAAAACAAAAATTAACTGCAACACATACACTGTTAACATGTTTAGACAACATCAGATGTGAGTCAACAAGCACCCTGAGATCTCGGGCAACTGGTGTTGGCGATATAGTATAACCACCAACATCAATACCAGGAAGAGTAATGCTACGGAAACAAGAGCATAGATGAATTACTTCCGTCTTGTCGGGGTTGCATGCCAAACCATTAGAGGTGCACCAGATGAGAATGTCCTTCACACAAGCTTCAAACTTAGATAGAACGACAGGACGATCATGGGATGAGCCCAAGGACACATATAACTGTGTATCATCTGCGTAAGTCATTATATTGAAACCATGGGCTTGTACCACATTCTCCAGAGGGGCGAAGAACAAAGAAAACAAAAAATCGGCTGATCTGACATCTGCAATTAGTACTTGCTGGCATCTACCAATTAGGTATGATCTAAACCAGTTTATTAATTAAGTTAACACCTTCCCATCAAATCCATTACAGTGTTCCAAACGACTAAGTAAAACAGAATGTTCACTGGTGTCAAACGCCGCTGATAAATCTAGCAGAACAAGTACAACATCCAGGTGGTTGTCAATAGCAACAAGGATGAAGTTAAATAATTTCGTAATAGTTTCTGTGCTGTGGAAACATTGATACGCAGACTGAAACTTGGCTAAAAGCCCATTGGGTATAAGATAGTTCAGTGTTTGCGTAGTGGCCACATGTTCGAGCATCTTCGATAGAAATGCAACATTTGTGATAGGGAGATAACTCGGAAATGCCTCACGGTCAAGGGACAGCTTCTTGATCGAAGGGCGAATTACACCTTTTTTAAGGGATGATGGAAATACACCAGATAGCAGAGAAACACTGACAATAGCTGAGGCTAGGGTCTAATATACACGACTTGGTATTGGACTTTACTAAGAGCTTGCTGACATAACGTACAGACACCGCAGAGAAGTCACAGAATGTTGTCTGACATAATGGTTGACTAGGCGTTACTGACAAATCCATCATCGCCAAGACTGACGAGTGCAAACTGTCTTTCAGATTCACTATTTTTTCGGAGAAGAAGGTGGCAAATTTTTCAGACAATCCCTGAGGCGAGTAACATGTTGGTAAGAGCGGGGCTGACTTGACCTTGAAAAGGCCATCAATCAGTCTAAAGAGCTGCCTCTGATCAGATCCTGAAATTTGATTCTAGTAGTATTCTTGCTTTGCAGAATTTAACGCATCACTGTAAATGCGGCACTGATCTTCAAATATCTGGCGATGGACCTCTAAGCCAGACTTGACATATTTGCGTTCCGCCTGGCACTTAGCTCTCTTCAGAGACCTCAACATGTCATCATACCATGGCGAGTAAGGACATAGTGTCACAGTATGAGTGCAAACAGGAGCATGTAATTCAACGAGATCGCTTAGAGGCTTGTTATATTGATAAGTCCATACATTAGGATCTAAGCATGTGTTTACATCAGAATTATATAATGCAGAATCTTTTAAATCCTTGTTCCAAAATCCAAATCAATCTTGCACAATTTTCTGCTTTGAAACGTTCTTGTTGTCACACAGGGCTTAGGTATATCAGCGGAGCACACTATGGCACTATGATCCAAGATCTTGTTAGGAAAACAAAAAATTTCTGGAAGGACACTAGAACTAAGTCAAGGGTGTGTCCACGTTTATGGGTTGGGCCCACAACCTTTTGCTCAAACCCAGCTGCTTCCAAAATGTCCAAAAACTTCAAAGCATCAGCATTCTCGTGATTATCAACTTGAAAATTAAAGTCTGTTGTAATTATCAGGTTGCAAGGCAAAGCCGCAAGATACTCGAGTAGAATAGAAAAGTCATCGTAGAACATGCGGAGAGAGAGTTTGTTTTTCTTTGAGGGCGGAGGTCGATATACGGTAACAAAGTGCATTGACGATGTAGGAGTAGAAATAGATATATCCATGTACTCAAAAGCATTAAACAGAGTGATTTCATTTTGTTTAATATTTAGCCCTTTCCTCAAAAAGAAACGTACACCACTACCACGCATTTCTCTAGGTAGATGAAGGGTGTTGATGATATCAGCCAGCGTTGGGTGAGAGATATTGTCAGTAGTAAGCCAGGTTTTAACCACCGCTAATATGTCGATCCTCTTCGATATAATCAGGTCACACACAGAAGATGCCTTTTTGTTCAGAGCACGGATATTGCAAACTTTAAGCACAGTGCCAGATCAGATGTTTTCTTGGCAATGTTTACATCGACAAGGTTGGATGAATTCCTGGCATTGTGAGTGTTGATTTTTGGTGAGTGATCATGGCGTGATGTAATCCGAACAGAAAGGTGTTGCTCATTGTTCTTAGAATCCTTAGCCATGACAATGATATGCAAATCTGGAGAAGTTGAGCAAGCCAAAATGCAATATATTAGGTTAGAAGAGTTTCCTTCCCTAATAAATCTTCTGAAACCCCTTGCTCTTGTTTGAAGAAATCCGTGTCTTAATGGTACTTTGTACTGATTGATGCCACTGGATGCTAGAATGCAAGGGTGGGTTGACAGATAAGCCATTTCTTTGTAAGTCAACGCAAGATCTTGTGTTGACTCTGATATGCAAATCTGGAGAAGTTAAGGAAGCTGAAATGCAATCTACTAGGTTAGAAAAATTTCACTCCCTAATAAATCTTCTGAAACCCGTTGTTCTTCTGTTTGAAGAAATCTGCGTCTTAATGGTGCTTTGTACTGATTGATGCCACTGGCTTATAGAATGCAAAGGTGGGTTGACAGATAAGCCATTTCGTTGTAAGTTAATGCAAGATCTTGTGTTGACTATAAAGCTAACTCCACGGCCACAGCCTACTGGATTTCCAGTTGCTATAAACTCTGATCTTGATAAACCTTGGGCAACCACAGGATTAGAAGAGACATCACAGGAGATTGCAAAAGACTGGAAGAATTGGAATACGAATGCAAAGCACATTGTGTGTGATATCGAGCAATTTATAACGTAGTAGAACACGTCGCTCAGACAACGTAATTATTGTTGCATCAACCGGTCTAAATTTCACTGCTACGGTGTCAGTCAGCCAATGAACAGTTCGACATGGATCCTGACAATATCGACAGAATCTGCATCATTATTGAAATGCACGAGTTTTTTAAATCAGAAAGAAGTTTTACACACGACAATTAGGTGCAAGCGGTCGGAATGAAACCAAAAGTCATCAGAAGTATTTGATGCCTTTTAAGTATCAGCAACTGGACTCGAACGATCAGAGGTTATCACACACTTGCAAGGGACACCATACATGGGCTCAAGTTTCATGCCCAAAAGGAAGAAAACGCTCATTTCCAATATCGTTTGGAGTAAGATGTTCTGAACCTTTATCAGTCAGCTAAGTCAGAAACATTGGAACGGCATATCAGAGCTATAGTTTTTTTGAGTACTTTAAACAACATTTTTCTATGTTATAACGTAATATCATCGCCATTAATTTTTTTATTACAGTTTGTACGTCATCCTATATGATGTAACTTGGTATAAAGTGGAAGACTCTTGGTGTACATTGTAGGTTGTTCTTATTCATCGATATGGATCATCTGTATAACGTGTGTATGACTATAGCCCTAGAAGGGTATACCGTATTTCATTGCCCAAAAATTTTGTGCGTGAGAATTAGGAGTCGTCTGTTGGGATGGGAGTTGCAGTCATCAGATACCCTTTAAGTACAATCAGTTTAACTCTAAGGATAAAAAGATTGCAAAATGTTGCAAAAAAACATGTCCCCGGCCAATCAAAAATGTTTAAAACTTCATCACGAAACTCAAGGCGGACTAGTAAATGTAGTAGTAGTAGTAGTAGTAGTAGTAGTAAGACTTTATTTAAACACGGAAAATCATCAGTTTAAGCTTTACAAGTTAAAATCTAAAACTTTTTACATGGTGGATACCTTCTTTAGGTTTTGCTTAAATTGATCAACAGATCCAACATGGAATAGGATACGAGCAGGCGTTGAGCAAATGGTAGACATGTTTCATGCGACTTTTGGTGGACTTTTTGGAGAAGAATTGAAACAACAGAACATACTATTTCTTCTCACACTAGAAGACATACACGAGTTGGAGTTTAAGTTAAGGTGTCAAACTTACTTTTTTAAGACCTACCATACAAAACATATAACACCTTCGGCCATAACTCCCTTAATACCGTTCATTCGAGCACGAAACAAAAGAAATAATAGCAATGCCCAGAGAATGCTCCAGCAGATATATAAGTTATGCCAGAGAGCTTGCTCTCATTGCTGCGAATAAAATGCATCCAAACGAAGAACAGCCAACAATCGAAGAAAGACTTTGATACAGCGGCAGATAGGAGAAGTGGGAGAAAGAAATCGAAACCGTCAGGCTATAGCAATTGAGTGTCTTTGCCTCACTTGTGAAGTGTCTTGCTCTCTTGATACGAATCTCTTTCACTGCAACAAATGTGGCGTTTGTAGAGAACAGCATGACGACTCCTTTCACTGCGACGAATGCGGTTTATGTATGAACAAAGCTCTTAAAGATACCCATGGCTGCAGAAAATCATTGGGACATGAGAGTGCAGAGTTTGCTTCGAAGAAACCTTTAGTGGTTGCATAGTCTTCCCATGTTCACACAAACTTCACACGATATATGCTAGGCAATTGAGATTAAGTAGGACAAACAAATGCCCGCATTGATGTTCTGCTTAGTGACATTCAATTGTATTGGGTCGCGCCTAATGTCATCGTTCATCAGTGAATTTATAACGTAATAAAACAAGAACATGGACGTCCAATATCAAAGATTTATGCCGTAAAGTAGTATGATACTGGTCACATTGGCACTTATGTTCTAAACATGTAATTGCAATGAGTTCTCGTAAAAGTATAAGGAGAAATATGACCAGCTTGTGTTTTCAGAAATTTGTTTAGAGCACGTACAGGTAATTTGTTGGAGATCTTTTTTGTCCTTTCTAGCCGATTCTGGTTCTAAGCCAAGCTGGCGTATTTCAATGAAATACATCGAATTGTAAATGATCTCGTTTTCAGAGATAAAGTGGAATAAATAAAGTACATCAATAAAACTCCTTGTTTGACCTTGAACCGACAAAGACGATCTGTCACATCACAAGCTATAGCACGTCTGTGATTTCTTTTTAGTGTGATTCCTATTCGCTGGCATTTGACAGTCGACTTTCAAATGGCTTCTTTCCTTTTCCGTTCGCTTGCTGAGGATTTGCTTGTTTTTTTTTTTAACTCTTGCAATTCAAGAAAAATTAATTGCGTAACTGGTGAATTCGACAGTAGATTGCCCTGGAAAACTGATATCACACTCATCCCTTCGTGATTCATGCGATCACTCGGTTTTTCAGGTGAAATTAACAGTGGAATTCACTAGTTAGGCAGCGAGGAAAATGTTACATAATTAAGCAATATCCGGGAAAACCAAAAGGCGGACAGTTCCAAAGCCTTTTATTTTCACTAATCCTACAGCCAGTAAAAATAAACAAGCCAGGAGCTCCGCTTTTAGGCTTGGCTAAATCTATATATTATACAGGTTATTTATAACTGATCTTAGGTTCCGAAAAGTCAGAGTCACGATGCTGTTTCTAATTTTTGTCTAAGTTGAACATACTTGCAATTCAGGAGTTATTACAATAGACAATAGACAGTTTGTGTCGCATCATAAACGCCATTGTTAGAAGCAGACTTTCTCCCACTGTAATTCGGGCACCATGTTCAAACAACATTTCATGTTCATGTCCAATTTCTCCATTTTCATGTATCACTTCCTCCACGTTTACATGCCATGTCGGTAACTGTGTCCTCAATTAAGTCCGATATCTCTTCTGTAAAAGTACTATGATTTATTTCATGAGTAGCTTTCATGCTGTCTTCATGAAGATCTTCAACGGCTGATATCTGCTGCATCAAGCTTACAAAGTCATTGAAGACTTGGTCTGCATAAATTTCTGATCGCTTGGGAGCACAGTCGTCTGTTCACCAATAAAAGAACATTTTATCAGCTCTAACAATATACAGGTATCTACTTAAACAATAGGTAGTCACTAATGTACTTGATGGTTGCTTTTACATCTACAGGGTACAGTGAAATTGCCCCGTGTAAAGCTGTCACCCTACATTAAGTAGCTTAAAGTGGTCACTTATCAAATTCCCAGAATTTACATCCTCATTTTTTTTTTGTAAATTTGGAATCCGGTTGTTTCGCCTACACTGAAGTTGATTTGCCTGCACTTAGGAGACAGCACTCGCCTCCCACCAATGTGGACCGGGTGCAATTCCCCAGACTCGGTGTCATGTGGGTTGAGTTTGTTGGTTCTCTCTGCACTGAGAGGTTTTTCTCCTGGTGCTCCGGTTTCCCCCTCTCCTCAAAAAAACCAAAATTTGCTTTGATTTGCTTTGATTTGATTGTGTCCCCAATTAGTGCTCCAGCTCTAGAACGACTAGACACTTAAATAAAGTTCTTTTCCTTTTTTTGTCCCCCTAATTAAGTAAATAATAGTTTAAATACGTCTCAGAAAACACATTCACATATTCCTCTTTTACCAGAATAAATTTGCTCCACGGGATGCATAGACAATTCAGCATACAGTAGTAATACAAGGTAGGAGTTGAGTGACAGCATTACAAAAACTATGTAATGCCTGGTGTGCCTGGGGGAGGGAGGTAATGGTATCACGTTGAATTAAACCATGCATAAACCTCTAATGCATAAGTTCGTAAAACTAAGTTTTTGAAACAAGCCTGTAGGCAAGTAAGAATAACTTATGTAGGCGAAATGGCTTGGAGCAAAACGACCGCAATTCTTATTAAATTTGGATCAAATAATTATAACTTTTTGGCTCACCAAGCATTCATTAAATATAGCACAAAATACCAGTAACAACCTTTTCAAAGTTGAATATCAACACAGTAGAATAAGTATTTATTGGAAATTACTGCATAATTAATTGTAGGGACGTCAAAAATGTCACACTCGAAGTTCATGGTTATCGATTCGCGCTAAAACGCGTTACATGTTGTCCTTACACACGACCAATGATTTCCGTGCGTACCTAAACAATAGTTGTCCTCATGGGTACAAGAATCATCATTGCTCGGACAACTTATGCTCTTGCTAGCATTTTCTTTGCTTGGAGTTGGACGTTTTCTCCAATGTTTTCGTTTGTGTAGAGATGACACAAGCATTGTGATCCTCTTCAAGGTGTAATATCTTGTTAACAGGCTGATCGTCACTCTCAACTTTTCGTTTAACCATTTAAGGCCTAAGAGTGCAAATTCGCACTCCTTTTTGGTAGCTCTCAAATCTGAAGAGTGCACATTTGTACTGTTTTACTTACCATCTATAAGCCAATCAAAAACATTGTTATTGTTGTTCAATGACTGCCAAGCACTATTAGCCAATCAGATGAAGTTTTGGTGGGGCCACAGGGAAGGGGTTTCATACAAATTATGTGAGAAGTCTGCCTTTGGTTATGTCGGTCTGTATTTCCTTTGCGTAATGGCGGCTGTAGATGGTTCAAACTCTGATGAATCAGACTTTCAAGACGAAGGGGAAAACGATAGTCGCAGTGAAAGTGGCATTTCTGTCTCTACTGTAAATACAGAAGATCTATCTCATGTATCATTCTCGGAAGATGAAGACGGAGATTGTGAAGGGGGATGGAGTCGCGATCCAGCGCCCATAAACACAACTCCTTTCACATCAAGAACAGAAGCTGTTGGTAGAATTCCAGAACATGGAACTGCAAAGGACTTTTTTTAACCTTTTTGTCCCCGATGAAGTGTTTGAGGTCTTCGTGGAAGAAACAAATCGCTACGCTACACAATATTCATTTATAAAGATTGGATAATGATGCAATCGGGTAAGAAAATGAAGAAAGTGGTGCAGATTGGGGAAGCATTCATGATCCCCTACAACCTGAAGTGCACGGCATTATCTCCCAAAAGGTAAAGCAATTAAAAAGAAATGCAAGACGAAAGGCAGCCCAGAGGCTAGATATCTGAGACGAGTGCCCAGATATTGGTTCTACCATTGAGAATTATGTAAAGAGTGCTGGAGTAGGAGCTGACAGCTGGGGAGAAGAACTGGGATTCTTACATTTGATGGAAATCGGAAAGTTGAAAAAAAAGCAACTTTCAGTAGAATAAAAGAGCAACTGGAACGAGTTCACCAGAGGAAGTTTGGATATGGAACGGTGGTGCAACTTTGCGTTGCAAGGAACAAACGATGGTTGTCTGCCAGTCGGTATAAAGGCCTTGCAAAGGTCATATGCTGCCGAGCCCGAAAAGCCTTTGCAATATGATATAATCCAGATAAGCATTGGTCATCTGCACTCTACAGAACCCTTGAGGCTTTGCAGCTCAAAGACGGCACAGATATCATCAATATAAGTCGAGATGACCAGGCTGGGTTTCGGTTAGATACCTTAACCACCCACAACAAGCAAGCAACATTGTGCATACAAGATAGTGTCCCATTGACCACCAAGACAGACTGTGTGAACAAATACCCGTCCACACTTCAAATGACATCATACAACCTTTCCAGCACAGAGACAACAGCACAACATGCACATGATTTGAATGTGATTGAGACATATTCAGAGGCAGAGAAAGCATTTTTCAACAAGAGAGAAAGAAAGTAAAGTTTGCATTAGAGTGGATGGAGGGCATGATGAAGGGCCGGCAAGGAAGTTCAATTTTGGTGGACTAACTACCACCTAGAAAAATCATCTAAAGTGCTCATAGTAACCACTAGAGATAGTGGCTCCAGCAACCGAAACGCAGTGGAGTTGCAGAATGGATGCCTTGCTCTCGGCCATAGCAATTTGTTTATCCCGTCGACTCTGTATGGTTCCTGTTTAGACTCCAAAACCAGTAAGATTGATGACAACAAACTTAAGGAGAATCTTAATGATGCGATTGATATTTACATCAGTAGGGTGAACAAATTCCCATGTGCAAACACCAAAATTCATCTTTATAAGGAAACAGATAGTTCATGTTATCAAACA
>NC_090879.1:36509794-36512294 GCF_036669935.1 Montipora foliosa
TCTGAGAAAACACAACCCATAGCTTGACAGCTAAACGGATCGAAAATACAGCTAACTAATTGACTGGCAAGGACCAATTGGAATGCGCCTTTTTCGAACTTAATCTCATATTACTGTGGCTATATAACCCACTTACCAGTACGTTTGTCGGCAGAATAGAATTGAGTTAAACACTCTACTGCTCCCCAAGAAAAATAGTTGAAATTGCAACTGACGAGAATCGTGAAGATTCGAAACCGCGGTCTTGCTGAAAACCACACTGAGTTATTGCTTCACTAATGGACTCCACAGACGACTACAGTGTTGCTCTATTGCCTAGAATGAGCCCATTAAACACAGCATTGAACGAAATTACTTTACCTGGAAGCTCCAAAGATACCGAGATGGAAGAGTCCGAGGAAGAAATACCGAGCTACCAGCCCCAAACGAAACAGCCTGACGGATCAGCAAAGCAAAGACAGAAAGACAACAGGAAAAGAAAAGCAGAATCAGACAATCTTTACTCTTTGGAAGCAAAAATCAAGAGAACTGAGGAGTCTATTGAAAAACTACAAAAACACTTGGACAATAAAACTTGTCCGAAGTCGTTAAGTTACACTGCGCGGGCAAATATCCCGCCGGACGAACAGTTTAAAAAAGACATTCAGGCGGTTAAACTAAAAGCAGAGCAAGGTTTCCTCTCAGCGCTAACTAGATTTAACCACCACCACCTTGAAAAACAAAAGACTAGTCTTCGTAAGGAGAAAGGAAAAACTGTCCGAAAAGGCACTGCTAAGAGAGGCTCTAATACAAGCTTAAGCAAATTACAAAACCAACCGCTGTCGGCGGATATCAGTGTCAAAAGCCTAGCAGCTCTTCTAGGAATGGATTCCGAGAAGGTGCCAACACTACTGTCAACATTACAAGCAGCTGTAAACAATAAAAATGTTGAAAAGTACACATGTCTTTTCACTGAGTCATGTAATAACACTACCCACAAAGACAGCGCAAAGAAGGGAAAACATAAACTGACAAAGAAACAAATGAAAACAAAAAAGCGCAATGAACGCAGAAAAGTATCAAACAAGTCCCTTACAAACAACAATGGGAATTTTATAAAAAACCTCTCTGAGGAGGTTTTAACTGACACCCAAATTAGCTTGTTGACGAAGGGCCTAAAATTTATACCCACTGCCACAGTAAAGAAAAACAAAATAAAGTGCCAGCTCTTGCAGGACTATAAAGCCTTTGCAAGAAGAATGCGTTTAAAATACATTTTTCGTGGGCAAAACAAATCAATCCATCCCTTCTATGTAAAATCGAATTGGGAACCGCCAGTTCAACCATCAGTAACATTAGAACACTACCTGGAAGAGGTCAAACTTCAAATTGCGGAGATAAAAATAACCAGACCAAAACACAACTTGTCACGCAAAGAACGAAAAGCACTGAACGCTTTGAAACAAAACAAAGATCTAAATTTTAAAAAGGCGGACAAGGGAACCACACTTGTTGTCATGAATAAAAATGATAAAATACAAGAGGGCCAAGTCCAAATCAATGACCTAAATAACTACAAGCCTCTTGACAAACCCATAGTGAAAGAAACACATACGAAAGTGTCACGCTTGATCTCAGAATTAAGCCATAACAACTATATCGATGACATGACTAAAAAATGGTTGTCTCAAACACCAAATCCACCGCGAATACCTGAATTCTATACCCTTACTAAAATCCACAAGCCTACTCTTGTAGGGAGACCAATAATCTCTGGTTGTAACGGGCCTACAGAAAGAATATCAGCATTTGTTGACACATTACTTCAGCCTATTTCCACATCACAAACGTCTTATCTGAAAGACTCCACAGATTTTATCAACTTCGTTGAAAAGACGAAGATGGGAAAACGAACTTTCCTTGTAACGATGGACGTCACAAGTCTATATACAAATATACCGCAAGAAGAGGGAATCACTACAGTATGCAATGCGTACGAAAATTTTCACAAAAATAACCCTCCAATTCCCACTAACTATATCAAAGAAATGCTAAGGCTTATACTTAAAGAAAACTCTTTCCAATTCAACGGAAAGAACTATCTTCAAATTCACGGTACCGCTATGGGTACGAAAATGGCCGTTGCTTTCGCAAACATCTTCGTGGCCTACATCGAGACAGAAATTCTTAGCAAAAGCGTCATAAAGCCACTGATTTGGAAACGATACATTGACGACATTTTTTCGTTGTGGGATATCAGCAAACAGGATATAGACAAGTTCATCAGACAAGCAAACTCACACCACCCTACAAAAAAATTTACGGCTGAGATCTCGAACACTGAAGCCACATTTCTAGACACTGTTGTATACAAAGGCAAACGTTTTCAAAATCAATCCACTCTGGATGTAAAAACACACTTCAAGCCAACTGAAACCTTTCAGTACACCCATTTTTCCTCCTGCCACCCACCAGGTGTCAAAAAAGGATTCGTGAAGGGCGAAGCCCTAAGACTCCTACG
>NC_090879.1:36519794-36574794 GCF_036669935.1 Montipora foliosa
GGTCCATAGCTATTTTCCTTGAAAATGGTATCTGCACTTCGATTTATAGCAGCAAGTTTTTGGTGATGTCAGGATAAAGAGTGTCACACATTTTTAAAGTTCATTATTCTCTTGAGTAGTTTAAAATATTTGGTGTTTTTCTTCAAAGTGCATTGCCCATAAATTAATAAGAGGATCCAGAAAAAGGATAACTTTGGGGAAATGGATCAAATAGTGCTGTTTGGGAGTCAATGGCTTGTCTGGAAACAGCTCCCGGAAGAGTTTCAAATAGCATTTCACAGAATCGTTAAGTCTTGCAACTGTTTCAAGACTAATAACTGGACCAAACGAAATATCAATTATACCACTCAAGGAAGTATACATTTCCCAGTAATCATCGTTAAGTTTGACATCTTTTCCCACTATGAAAGGAAAAAAAACGAAACAGCAAATGTGATGTAGCAGCATGTTGATTAAGAGTCGAAGATCCATGGAGATCTGACTGCCGTATAAAATTGGGCTTGTCTTTCTCCTCCATGTAGCCATACTTAAAGTCCTTAATGTTATTGTTGATTGCCACTGGAATTGTCTGTTTAGTCTTGATAAAGTGGTTTGTTAATGCTTGCAATGTAAGGGGGATAACACCCTCTAATAAACACCCTGTAATAAAACATCAGGTGGTGTTTGTTTAAATATATCAAAATTAGGAAACTCACATAGGATGCTCTTTCTGTTAATACCATAGGCAGTTTTATAATGCTCCTTCAATGACTGGAATGCATTGTTAATCACTTTACACTGTTGAGGATGCCGCTCAAACATCCTTGGATCAAAATCTTCCTCAGAAAATTTCTCCTGCATTGAATCATAATCTGCATTGCTTAATCTGCATTTTCTAAAGGCACCACCCACTGATTCCTTCAGGCCCACTGCTTGGTGTGCTGCTGGGTTATCGGCCACATAGGCCACCAAAGCTGCATTGATGTGAAATTGTGTTTCCATTCTTCAACTGAATTGGATGCCATCTTGCTATACTAAGCATCTGTAAGTCTGCCAGTAGAGGTTGAAGAACAACATCAAAACCATAGCGTGCTACATCATCTGTTTTTATCACCGCATAGAGATTTATTGCATGCAAAGCACTGTGATAGACTTTAGGCAAGTTGCCAATAACATAATAAAACATGAGAAGTTTGTGTTTTTTTTACCCTTCTTCCCACTGCATTACATAACTCCATTTCATTACTATAAAGAATTATTTCAAGTGTACGATCACAGCCATTTCCTGAAAACAATGGGTGGTTTGTCAGGATTTATCCATCCTGGAGATATTCAAATTTACTATCAGAGCGCTTGCCCTGGGAAGGTAAAAAAATATATGCCTTTCGAAGAGCTGCTGTCTTCCTCTACGCCCTCTTGTTGTACTACACTTACCAAAGCAAAAGTATGGAAATGGTATGGGACTGTTTGGGCCATATCTGACCCACAGGTGGGAATGGTATGGGAAAGTAAGATGCTAATATGGAACTGGTATGGGGCTAAATTTTACCAAATTTGTAACTATGGGAAGTGTGTGGGAAGAAAATTTGCGGCTGCCTATTTTATGGGAAAACTATGGGAATAAGGTTCCCATACACATCCCATAGCAATGGGACATTTAATCTGTAGAGTATGCCATAGATTACCCATACAAACTGACAGATGGTCAACATGCCCCATAGATTTCCCAGTGTGAAAATTTTATGGGATTTCTATAGTACATTCCCTCTCTGTATTTAAACCCCTACAGCTCTTATTTCCCATGACATGTTCTATGGGGAATCTATGGAATATCTCAGTGCTCATAATGAAAATGATAAAATCGCAGCATGTTCATGCATTGCATATTGAGAACTGTCTTATCTGCACTGGTAAAAATATTTTCCCTGTTGAAAACAGATAGCATACAGCATTCATTATTTCGACTGGCTACAATTTTATAACTGAAATGACCATTACAAGTCTACGAATATTTGACATATTTTACTTTTTGAAGACTGTAAGTAGCAAAAATAACAAGCTACCAGAAAGCTTGAATGCGAGACAAATAATTAGTTTAAGTTATACGATCATTGGTGATGTTTATCGTTTTGGTGGTGGGTAAAACCCTACAAATGCCTGTTTGGAGAGACATCACGCAGAATTGTGTGACACATACGGGATATTCACGGGTGCAATGGCGCTAAATTTGAAAGGCTGAGACGACAAATGACACAGGACAATAAAGAAAAATGGCCACAACAGGGAAAGGTCCCCCTGCGTTTTACGCTGTTACAGCCTAACTGTATAAAATATGGAAAGGGTTGCATATGGCTTTTAAAGAAGAAATTCTCATAATAAAAAACAACCATTTTTGACTCGGTACCATCCCGTTAACCTGTATCAATTATGTGTTCAACTTGACATATTTTGGGTAAATTTGAGTATGGGAAATAGCTGTATGATAACTTTGAGACTGAATTTCTTCTAAATGAAGATGTTAACACGTTGGGTTTCATATGGATATGTTTTCTTAAAAAGTATAAAGGGCTCATGCAACATATGAAGGGAATCCGATGTCTAGAAGTAGTATCAAATCCAGCATTTCTGAAACATACATTTTCTCTCTTTGATTTCTCGCCGTCCTAAGGGCCTTTGGGAGTTGAATTGATTCATTTTGAACCTCGTGCATGCATATTAATGACTCTAAGCTCCGCCTCTATGAACAAGTAGTTTCTCTGCTGAAGAAACTGCGACTACCAAAGTGCCAAAGAGTAGTCTTTCCATTGAACAAAGAACTTGGATTTACTTCCTTGGATTCGTTTGGCGACAATTCGTTAAACTTCGCAAACACACAGAGCAATGCGCTTTGATTTGGGTCGTAATTTCAAGTCGCAGACACAATCATGAGTGTCAGGAAATAATGAGGTGTAAAAGCCTGGTGGATGTCTCGCTCGTTTCAACATTGTTGCGTTGAAGGTAGTTTTAACCAACTGAATGGGTTAGGTGTTAGTGATACTTTTATATATTTTCTCCATTCAAAGGGATCGAAAATTGAATAATTATTTTCAACAAACAAAAGACGTTTCCACTGGGACACTAACAGATCACGGACAAAAGATAAAATGACAGAGGCTTTTTCTTTGGTGAGGCTGTGCAGACAACCGTCAATGAACGGAAAAGTGCTTAGAGAACTCGCTCTACAGGTCTGTTTTTCACAAAAATAACATCGATCGGATATTTACACATTGCGCTGGTTTATTTCAAGATTTTTCTGGGTAACAGATAAAGCATAAGGAATAAGCAAGCATTAAGACCGCGTAACTAAAACTTTCCACGCTTTTCTCTAAAACACTTCTATTCTGTTGAACCAAATAAACTCATATCAACAAAAAGAATTGGTTGCCATGTCACTTTCAATGAAGCGAACAGTCCGCTCTTTAATATTTAGTGTTATCATAGTTAATAGATGTAGGCTGGTTATGAAACTCGACAAGTTTCTTTGTTTCATGTTTTTGTTCGCTTTTTTGGCCTTGACCCTGCACAAAACCCGACAAAAACCAATCAAAAGTTTCGACTAATTTATTTGAAATTAACTTGTGAACCAAAAGCAAAAGATTGTGCCTGGTCACGGTCAGTTCAACATCTAATTGCGACTGTATTGTTCCTGCTTTTGAAATTCCCAGGGTTTCATAACCAATCCCTAGATTAACTATGGTGTTATTGTTCGCTTTTCGCACCTTAAAAATTTGTTCTGCTCATCTTAACGTTTGATTGACAGTTGCAGAATTCGGCGAAGGGACTCTAGTATTCCCAAAGCTAAATCAGTTGACCAATCATATCCCACCAGTGCTGAATGCATGTTTCCTTATGCCAGACTTATTTCGCACTGCAAGTAAATGTCACGGAAGACAACAGAATTCTGTGCAATGAGAGTAGAATTACTCTGGAAATCTGAAACTTTGGTCAGTAGTCAGAAGATTTTAACAATTTTTTGTATTGTTGTTCACTTTAGGTCTAAAATTTCCCATACGAAATACATGGAAAATGTTCAGTCTTTTTCTAAATGGTTAGGAAAATGGGCAGCATATCCCACCTCACAAACACACATCTATTATTTCTTCTTCAAGAGGAATAACGCCAAATCTGTTCTTCTTCGGTTGGTGGAGAGGAAAATTGTGATTGACTACACTCCCCAATACTTCATGGCTTTCACAAAGTACTCCACTAGACATGGACATCGGAGCGATGACTGCTCCACATGTCATCCTAGAAGTTTCTTCAACCAAAAAGAACACTTCAATTTGGCCATAGCTTGTGCACCCTCCCTACCAGAAGTGCCTTTCTTTAATGCACCAACTGCATCTTTCAGATGCGTCCTGTTGGTCCTGAAAGACATGGAAAAATAATCATATAAGCTATGACCCTTAGAGAAATTAGTTAAAAGTCACATTTCTGTAGACTTGTATAGAAGTTCCTTGCCCTACAATTTGTTAAACAACGTACACAGAATAAGTAAGCAGAATGATGGGTCGGAAAAAGGTTTACCCAACTGTGTTGTTGCCCACAAAGCTGCAGCACCAAATCTTTTGCATGTCCTGGAGGAATCTCTTTTATCATCTCTGGGAAGCTCTGTTGACTTGTCACAGCAGTCATTATCTTCAAATAAAAAATATGTAGTATATACACTGAGTGATGCAAGACACAACACGAACACTGTGATTATCATGGCTTGACTCCGAAGAGAACAACAACCATCAGCGTTCTTCACAAAATATTGATTTTTAGATTTAACATGAGCTAACTTGGCTTGGGATATTTTGTGTTCCATGGAAATAATTTGAAAGGTCTCCACTCCAATCTTCAAATACGAACAGGGAACGGCTCCAAAGGGGACCATGATCCAGCACCGATTTCTCCAAGTGAAGCAGCAGGTGCTGATTCATCAGCAAATATCTTAGATCTGTTAATATAGAAAAATACACGTACTTCCTGTACGAGCAGGAATAAAATACCCCTTGCAGTTCTTTTGCAGTGTGTTCGTTAAGTGTGCATTCTTTGTTATTAGCATAAAGATTGAGTTCTCATGGGTTCTGTAAAAAACAAAAAAATTCAAGCTGATCGTTTTCTTGCTTTGAAAATTAATAACTCCTTAAAGTAAACTGTAAATAGTTATGACTACACCAGTGATATATATCATTTTTATCGCTACATATTACTTACCATAATACACATCAAACTTCTCAACAAAATGAATCAGAAACTTTCCAGCTAGTTGAAGTTGCCCAGGGGAAATAGATCTTCCTGATAGTAGAGTGATGCCACCAACCAACAAGGCATAATGCTGGTAATAATCATTAGGTAGGATTCCCTTTAAATAGCATAGGAAATAGCATAGGAAATAACAAAGTAGCCAGTTGTGGTACTCTGTAGCTGTAATAAATGAAACAGTGCAAAATCAAATGAATAAGATAATCACTACAAGCTTGGACTTGCTCAGGCAAGTGTCAAAACTATTAAAACAAAACTATTTAGACTTGCAACGTTTCCTTGCATTTACACTGTTACTTAATTTACTGGTTCTGTGTTTAACGGGAGGTGAAGTGTTTGATCAAACCTTGAGCACTGAGGGAACAAAGCCTTACTCACTGCCCACACTCTTCCTCTCCATTAAGCTTCAACTAAGGTCTCATAAGTTGATTACCTTTCCAAAATTTTACATGATGTTGAATACTTCTTGGGATCCTGGTAATCACACTAGGAGGCTTGATCTCCTGCAGGCGTTTGTCCACCATCTCTAATTCTGTACTTTGAATTAAACCACAGGCCAACAAGTTGTTTCACAACTCCAAGGTAGACATAATGCATCTATAGCAATGCCATTAACAATGTCAAAGCTTGGTAACTGTAATAATGGGCTTGGTGCCTTGATGCCACAAACCTGTATAAGAAAATGGAAGTTCAGAAATTTTCCAACAAGATACATGAACAACGGCATTTCTAAGGTATGCTTCACACTTGTGACATAACATAACATGGAGATAACAATATACATGTATGGTTATGTCATTATGTTCCTATTGTGTTTATATGTTGTGTTGTTCACACTGATAACATAAATCACCAAGAGGTGGTCTCCAAAATTGCTAGAAAACTTAAAAATATGTACTGAAGCTATGGAATTGGTACTTTAATGATCATTGAAAAATGATGTATTTCTAAGGACCTACGGTATATCACAGTATTTTTCCGATTCTCAAATGCATATACAGCTGTACAAGTGTAGCTTATGTGCAACACAGGTGACTTGCAGTGGCATTCTGGTCAAGGGCTTCATATACGCATGAGCCTTTACATTTACTGCATATCGTGGTTCAGCTTGCCCAGATGGAGTGTTGCAAAATGGAAGTGTCATAACATGGCCTCTTCCAGTAGTCTTGAAACGTCGCCATGTTAATCACAAAAGCTACAGCTATCGTGACCAACATATGTCACCTGCTCAAGGACACCAGCTCAGGCTGCAAGATCAAAGTGACCAGAAACAGCCATAACCTTAGATCTCTTCTTTGCTCCACCTGGAAGTGTCACCTCGATTCCTGTTATATCAAAGCATACAATAATTTGAAATATACAGTACAATCCAACTTCTACTTTATGGACAACTCTTTTATACGTAACAAATTCTCACCTCAAAAGAACTCTCGATCGCAGAGTTCATAGGTTCATAGTAAGTTTAGTCTTTTGGCATTATTTAGGTAAACAAAACCGGAATCACATGTGATCAGGCACTCTCCTAACTTGTGCTTCTAAGCTCCGCTGTGTATTTCATCTTTTCGCTTAAATAGTGCGACTCACTCTACTGCTTCGATTGCGTTTGTACATTTACTACACCAGCGACATTACAACACTGAAACATCGGTGCCAGCATTATGTAACAGGTCAAATTTGATTTCAGGTTAATTTTGATTTAAAATCAACTGGGATGAATCTCAATTCGCATTGTTTCTTTCTAATTAGGGCTAGGAAACAAATATACTTGAACTGCTAAACATGGAATCAAATTTGATATGTAGGAATGATATACGACTGTTCTGATCAGTAAACAAGACTGTAGGCCAAACGGCATTCCCATGAAAAGTTTATTGAATGGACAAGATCAAACAAGTACAAGTGCAAGGAAAGGTTACGTTTATACAAACGTTGGCTGTGTAGCACTTATATTTTAAACAGAGTTAACTGAATAGAGTGCAATGTGAAGTGCTGGATTGCTATCAAACGCTTGTTGTTGTTAAACTCTCTGTTGTGAATCGTGTCCTTGAGAGGACATCTTGATACAGACTACTACAATCAGCAAACACACTTTTGCCTTTAAATATCACCTTTCTGGTTTTTCAAAGAATAATTCGCATTCTTAGCAATTTAAAAAAACCAAGAAAGACTTATTGCTGCTCGACGTTTCAGGGTCATCATGACTCAATTATCAAGAGACTAGTTAAATAGCATGGAAATAAGGAAAGGTACAAGATAAGCATAAATTATCAGCTTCAAGAACTCGTTTTAGTGCTTCTCCTAAATCAAATTCTACAGGAAAAAAACAGTCACCAGCAGGCTAGCTTCCGTTCTAAGACCAGGTAACTATATGTGTAATATGGCCAATTGGATCAATGCATTTTCCTTCTACATATGATTAATCTTTTTGATAATGCCAACTTCAATCATGTAAATGATTGTGGTAAACTAATGTGGTTAATTTGGTGATTCCCATCCCTTAATAGAGTCCACTGCTAAGTACATTGAAGCAAAACAGTCTTCAACGACACTACCATTTGGTTGGGATGATGCTTCATGCTTGAAAACCCTAAAGGCTTGTGTTCTCCACTCATATAATGCGGAAAGAATACCTGTACTTTTTAATACAGTTATTCTCTTGTTATCCAGCATTTAGGTTAAAGGACATAAACCAGTCACTACTCGTCTCTACCCAGTGCGCTATCAGTTATACCCAACTTCCAGACCATACACACAAACACAAAAGAGAGACAGGCAATGTACTGGCTAGGTATTCAGTATTTCCCACTCATCAAAATGCACATTGCCCAAATGTCACTTGCCCCAGCAACTGGGAAAAACTGACCGACTACGAAAAGAAGCAGCACACTCGCACAAATTGCGAGGCTTGTTATATTCATCAGTTCCCTTTTCAATCTTTATTTCCCACGTGGAATAACCAAGAAAACGCTATTACACAACAAGGAATTCACAAGACCATTAAGAGTCGTGTCCTCAAACCATCATTCTGTGGAAATGTGAAGGTTATAAAAAAGGTTCTAAAAACAGTCACCACAGATTTATGACAAAATCAATGCCCCATTTAAAAATACATTTGGGGTAACATTTGCGAAAGCACAAACCAATGTCGCTACGTTAGGTCTTCAAGACAAAAGATCACATGCTGAAATGAAAAAGGAGAGCTGTATCCAAGAGAAATGGTCAGAAAAGGACTGCAACACCATGCTTTCTACTAGGCAGACGTACAGCCAGCGACAGGAATAGTGGCTGCCAATTTTCTTCGAAAGTCCACAAGATGCAGAACAAAGGGCCAATAAAAGGAAGCAACAGGAAGAAAATGGCCAACGTAAAAAGAAAAGACACTCTCGAAGGCCACAGGATCTTGACTTTGCAAGGATGAGCTCCTGGCAAAAGTAAACACAATGAGGGATGGAGAAAGGGTGAGGAAAACAAACAAACAACCGCTTTTTTAAATTCTATCTCATAAACCGTAACCTCTGGTACTGACATGAAGAACGAACCTAGTCTGCCTGGAGTGGTGTCACAATCATTGAACCGTAACTGCTTGAAGGGAGTTGACGTGTTTTTAATCGCTTCGTGTTCTGTCAAAAATTTTGCTTTTTTTTCCGCTGTCTCAGATAAGTGTTTTTTCCTTTTTCCCTTTAGTTTCCTTTGCTGGAAGTAAATCGAGTTTTGTACGAGTTACTTGTTTCTATTGAGACTAGAATGACCTTGTTATGGCGTTCTTTGATCCTGAATTGGTGAACACGTGTGTCCACCATTTTGGAAACTCTTCGCCTCCAGTTGTGGTATTTAGCTTTTGAGGCCTCCTCTGGCATTGCCATTTTGTCGTTGGATGGAAATTCTGTTATTTGAGTTTGTAAAATACAAATAAAAGGTGACGTGAACTATGTAATAGTCACGTTTATGGAAAATTCACCTAGAATGTGCTCGTGTAGGCATTCGCGTTAGTACCACGTGACATCTGTTAGCCAGCTTTAACCGTACGAATTCCATTGTCAGTACATTTCAAAGGAGAAGTGATCTATTTTATAGTCACATTTATCGCAAGTTCACCTAGAATAACGTTGTTAAGGCATTCACCATTCATGGTGTTATCTAGTCGAGGTGCCTTTGACCTCCCAAGGCATCCATAAGAGCAGACCTGGGATCTGGTCGCCATGAGGCAAACCTTGGTAGCTGAACAGTGAGAGCTGTGGTATCCAAATCAGTGCTTAATGAGAAACTGTCTGGCAAAGCCTATCAAACAGCTTAAAGTTAAGTTGCCATTTAGTATCAGAATAATGCTTTCAAGACAGAGTCTGCATCTACGTTAGTAGAGCCTGCAGTAGCCTGCTTTTAGCTTCTCTTAGATCATGTTCGAGGCAAGTGACTCCATTGTGGGCACTTAACAGCCAGCCAGAGAGTGGTCTGCTATCCTCTATGATTGTTGACCAGGCTTCAGTGAATCAAACCGCAATTTTGGCAGGTCTTAAACATCTTAAAGGCAGTTTTGTCGACTGACACTGCCTATCAATTTGATACCAGTTATGCCTGTCAGGCTGACGAGGTTAATCGTGATAACAGTCCATCTCTTGTTATTGTGAAGATGTTGATGCTCTCGCAGTTCAAGAGAAGGAGGTACCCTTATCAAGCGATTTGGACTCTCAGCGGACAGAAGTGCGTTGCTGTGGCAGCCAGTTGTTTATTGTCACTGCTGTCAAGGGTCCTAAAGTCATTGCAAATGATGTCAGAGATTGCGATAAAACTGTCTGTAGGTAATCCCTGAGGAACAAATTGTGACAATAATGAAATGCCACTGCACACCAAAGAATGGCGAGGTATTCATACCAACGTGTGAACGTAGTATCTGAAATAAAATCCCTGGTTAAGCTTATTGTGTTACGTTTTTGATCCACACAAGTCACATTGTTAGCCTCCATTTATAGCCAATCGGAAGTGGCAGATTGGTTGCTTTAAACTCGAGCCACTAAGGAAGTTTTAACTTCATGCTTAGATGGTCTGGCTTTGGCTATGACTGCTAACTACGAGTTGAATCAGAGGTGTAGGGATACCATGAAAGTTCATTTTACAATGAATTTGCCTGGGGTTCATCAGTTGTTCTAGTCATGCTGATGAGTTTCTGTTTGGCGGAGAAACTGCTAAGAGAGTTAGAATAATAGCAGAATTTAAAAACTACGTCTGTTTTCAGTTAGTATGAGTTTATTGCTATGCACAGTGTCCTCAATTAGTGTCCTGGTGCTAAGAATTTGTCACTTAAATAATGTTCATTATTAATAAGGGGGTTTGCAAGTATCCATCCTCAGGGCGGACCAAGGTTTAACCCTTATTCTGCTTGAGGCTGTTTTCCGAGGGGTAGGTGCTTATGAGGTCGTGGTACCCAATGGGGTAATGTTACTTCCCCATCTGTCCAGCCAGACAGGCCAAGGTCCTTTCCCGAGGCAACCAACAATTTTGATATGCATGTCCAGATGAGGAAGTCCACAGTTTGTTAAGCAACCAGGCACAACTGAAATTTGCTTTTCTGAGTGGCTGAAGGTCTCCTCAGGTCCAGAAATCTTGGACTATGTAGAACGTTGTCACATAAAATTTACATATGATCCTTCTGAGAGAACGCACTTTTAATGTTCATCGGTAGTTTGTTATGTCTAGGATGTTTTCTCAAGCTAGAGGAACTTTGCGTGATCCGAGGTCACTGCATGAACTCAGGGAACACTTGGCCTATTTTACCAAATTGGGTGGATGGTTCGCACTGTTAGCTTTCGGCATTTTAAGTTGAATCCAGTCAATGCAGTACGCATTTTGCTTACCCCGTGGGGAGCTTATTTGGCCGTCTTAGTTTTTAAAACTTGCCTATTATACTTGCAGCTCGTTGCCTTAGAGAACAGGAAATTCTTTAAGTTTCCTTTTAAGAGCAGCACTATGAATGTAAATCCTTACTCACGAGTTTGACTTCTCTTCCTCGGGAATTTTCACCAAGGTTATGGAACATCCCCTGGCGGTCCTTAGGCATAAGGGACTTTCAGTGAGTTTGCTTCTCTGGTAGTTGGTTTTATATTGCAGGGAAAGGATGTTCTTGGTTGCTTTCACGCTATGTGAAAGTCAGTTCAATTATCATCAAAACTGTTTTGACCCCTACAATTGCAAAGGGAATCACTTTCTAGGTTCTCACTCTAGATTCTGACTTGATGAGGGTGTAACTATCCAATAAAAAGAAAGGGAAGCTGAAACTCTCGAGTTTCGAAGCTCTCAGTGAGAAGGAGTTTACTATTCGCTTTGTTGTTCAGGTTATCAGAAAGGTATTGTCTATCACTACCAGGGGTCCAATTTGGCAATTTACATTACAGTTATTTAAGACGGGATGAATTTCTAGCTGTGGCCCATAATACAGGGGTTTATGATGCCCTCGTGTCTTTATTTTGCTCAGCTAGGGCACTGAGTTACAAATGTGGGTTGAGAATGCCGCCAGGCGTTTCGTTACATTGGTCATCCACTAGTGGTTTATATTTTTTCAAACTGATGCGAGTAGTAGCTGGGGCATTACCTGTGCAACTAATGTTTCTTGCAGTCTCGGGAGCAGGAATCGCTGCACAGTTATTCTAATTCCCAAATGTTTGGGTAAGATAGAGGCCGACCAGGCCAATGGCATCCTAGTAGTGCCAGCATGGGCCACTCAGGCTTAGTGTACTCGAGTACTACCAATAATGGGTCAGCAGCCTTTGGTCTGGACTCCAGGCAGGTCTGGTCCACCCGTCTGCTAGTAGCACGCACAGAGTGCAAAATCAGCTCAAGTTGATTGCATGGGCCATTATCTGGGTATTCTATCAGAAGTGACGCTTTTCTGAGTACGTTCCCGAGGTGTTGTTCTACTCAGAGACACTACAGCATTTATCCTTTGAAATTGGCTGTATTCTGTAGTCAGAGGGAGTTCCCTCCACGCTCCCCTGATCTAGCCCTTCTTTTTAGAATTCTTATATAGGGAAGATATTGTTCATGTCACTTATGGTCATTAATGTCCCAACCAGAGCCTCGCTGGCGGTCGAAACAAAGGCTCCTTTGGTCCTGTGGATGGCACATTTGAATAACAAGGGTAATTTTTGTAAACAGATAACTCCCATATACCGAGTTCCCTCTGTCATTCGGCACTGATCACTGCTACATCAGTACATGTACTCTCAGGCAATACATAACATTATGATTCATTAATGTATTTATGTTGCGTTTTATTATTTTTTAGAGCAAAATTGAAAGTGGTGAGTTTGTTCTTGGTGAAATGATTGTCCCCCAAACATTCAAAAAGGTGTTGCTGACAATGGAAGGTGAAGTCAAGACTGAAAGGTTTACTGTGTCTGGTGATTCCTCTCCTAGAAATAAGGACATGCATGCTTAAAAAGCAAGAATCACTGGGTATACTACTAGTTCAAAATGATGACTACTATATTGCCATGACAAATTCTGAAGTCAGAACCGGGCGTCCAGACAACTAACACCTAAGACCTAAGACCAGGAAAATTTAAAGACCCGGAAAACTAAGACCCTTTTCATTTTAGTTGTCACAGCAAAAACCCTGGCCCGTTTAAAAAGGCGCAAAAATATAATAAATAAATGCGAAGGAAGTCAGGAATAAATCACGCGCGAAGCAGTAAATAATTCGTAGAAAACACCGGCACCAAAAAACCCTCTATTCCTGAAAGAAATATTTTGTATATCAAAAAAATTAAGTTCGATTTTGAGACGACAATACAGCTTTATGATGACAGCGTTGGGAGAAAGTCTAGTGGCACTTGATAATTCTTCACGCCACAACTGACAATGTCATGCCAGGAGAGTCAAGGCCGCATGACAATGCGGCATTTCATCAGAAAGGAAAAAAATCGTTGTTCTAAAATGACTCGCCTGAAACTGAACGAATCGTTCATTTATTCTTCAGAAATTATTGGAAGTCAGGTGTTACGTCCTCTTGGAAATCAACGGCGGGTACTCTGTCGTGAGCCAACGTAAACAAATTCAAAGGTCAACAGGGTCACATGTCCTTTTTGGAGGGAGGTTTGGTCAATTCTACGAATCTGCTGTTATAGAATGTCTTTCAAATTCCCTACAATTAAGAGAAAATACCACGTGTCTCATGTTTGGCCAAGGATCTCCCTTCCTTCTGCTGGAATGATCTGGTCGACAAAGATGAGATTGGCAGAGGTAGTTTTGGTTCTGTTTTTGTGGCGAAGTACACTGCAAATGGCGCTGACGACATTGTCATAAAAAAAAACTCTTGGCCGCTGAAGAAGAAGAAGAAAAACGCCTGTTCTGTAAGGAGGCAAAAATCCTTCACAAGATCCAGCATCCGAATGTAGTAGAATTCAAGCGAATCTGCTTCACTCCAACAGCCATCATGTTGGAATATTTATGTTTTGACATTGCACAATTTGGAATCGAAGAAAAAGTCAACGCGTTGGAGCAATTTCTTCATTTCATCGACGCCCAAGATATTGTCGATGATTTTCCTCTTTAGCAGAAGATTGTACATCACATTTGTCAGGGAATTTCCTACTTGCATGCAACAGGCATCACACACCGTGACCTAAAACCTGCAAATATTTTAGTGTCAAACGGTCACTACTCATCGTTGGACTCCAGAAGTCAAAAAGCTTCTTTCATTACTTCCTGGTTTATTTGTTTCAGTTTGAAGTGCTACTGGATCCTACTTGCAACCTTGTTACATTCCCTTCCATGTGGAACAACCTCTTGAAGCAATGCTGGGTAAAATGTCTGGAACAAACCATGAAACGGCCTTTAGGGTTGAAATTTTTCACTGTAAACAAAGGAAAGCCTTCCATTTCGTTAGAAGACCCTTGTTTGCTGGCGACCAATGCAGAGAAATTTCGGACGCAGGACTCGATCCATTGCTACAGCCTTGGGCAACACAGCGGATCATAATGGCGCAAGACCACGCCAGAAACAACAGCTACTCTATAGTTTTTCACGGATTTAAACATCTTTTTTAACAGAAAAGATATTAGAGGTTGGTCGTGACTATGACGTCAGTTCCGTTCTCGACCCAGTCCTCCTTTCAAACAAGGACTACTCTAATTTAAGTAATGGCGGACGGTTTGAGCACAAAGTTACAGTCACATATATCATATTTCACTTGGGAATTTTGACTTAAGGTTTGGCACAATTACTATTTTGCTGATTTAGTTTTGATATCCAGGGAGATCACAGAAAGTGTATTTTTCTCGCAGTAGCAATTAACTTTTTAAATTTTAGTGGCTTTTTAAATCTATTTAGGTCCAATTTCTCCTGTGATAATCAACGTGAAAGAGTACATGTGTTCAAGACAGAGGAAAGAAATAGGACAAAGAAAAAGATAGTTCCAACGACATTGTAGAGGATATTAGTACCGGAAGAGGCCAAACTAGTGCCAATGATTGTGAGGGTGTAAATGGAAGCGTGGATTCTAATGGTTTTGAAGATTGCATAAGCAAGAGCACTTTAGATCTAGATGAGGCAGATGACAGGAATGTAGGGCCGGATGACGAATCAAAAGGAAGAGGAAAGCAAACTGAAGAAAGCAGATTTCCTCCCTTGCATTCAGGTATAAGGAGGCTTCCTGATTCTCGTAAAAACATCGGGTGGAATGACAAGAATGAGCACCACAGTGATTGCAGTGACGAAGAGGTTATGATAGTTGACTCCTCAGAGGAGGATTTTGATGCAGGGTCTTTGCCAGGGACAAAAAACAACTAGGTACGTAAATGCAAGGCGACACTGTTGGCTCGATAATTGGAGGTAACCTGCATAAAAAATGATCGGGCAGTGATAAGGTTTCAGCTTTTCTTAGGTTACATCTCTTATGCCATTTTCCTTCCCACCTAGGAAATTGGAAGTTTGTAATAGATTTGTTACTTATCCTACATTTCAGATTTCACGTACTTTTTCCTCAACTCACCCGGATGTTAAGGACAGTGGCTGGTGAAATAATAACCACAGTTATAGAAAGAGTGTGAACATTGCCTCCTCCCCACTTCCCTGGGAGAATAATTTATGCGTGCACATGGTATTCGTTCCAGCCAGTCAGCAGTGAACTTTATTTCAACTTTAGGGGAGTAATATTTCTCCACTGTTGTATTCATCTTTGTGCTTTACCTTTGGCTCTATGATCTTTTAGTTGTTTGTGCGAATTGTTTGCCCATGTCTACATTATAAATGAGTGATGGCATCGACTGATCGATTGTACACATTTCTAGGTATCGCATGGCCAGAAACGGATGCATGCTGAGAATGGTATTCTGTCAGATGAAGATGACTTCTCTGAAGTCGAAGAAGGAAGAAAACGGAGCCAGATCACGTTGAAGTACACACTACAAGGAACAAATCATGTCTAAGTTGATAGTGTTACTTGGAAACATGTGTTTGAGATACGTCCCTTTTCTTGTAGGAAAATACTTCCTCTCCAAATCATCACAGTGAATATTGAATATAACAACGACTCTGATCTCCCCATATTTCAGAGAGGGAAGAGGGAACGGTACACTGTGCAAGAGGCGACACGCCTTCTCTTAAGCAGTGAGGGGGAACAAAAGTGTTAAAAAACACCACTAAAAGTAAGGAAAAACTTGTCCTTTCTCGTCGATGTTAGCGTTGGGACGACATGAAAGGTGACATGAATGGAACTTATTCTAAGGTGCTACGTATTGGAACTTGGACTCTCGACGTTGCTGACGATCACAAGGATTTTCACATTATACAGAAGAAGAAAATCCCCCTCACCAATGACAGTCAACTGCACCTTAACGTTAATTCCAAAAAGAATGCATTTGGGCTATGTTGGTCTATTTTCTTTTTGACAGATAAGACAGGTAAAATGCTGCACGATACAAGAATCTCTTGTTGAAGTGTAAACGCACCAAGGAGGCCAAGGAGGCCCCAGTCTTCATCGGGCCGACTTTTCTGCATTATAATAAAACAAAAACTGTGTACAGGAAGATAGCATCCACTGTTTGTGCAAGCTGCCCGGAATTCTCAAGGAAAGGTCGTGGGTATATGACAGATGTAGAAAAGGCTTTGCATGATGCATTAGGAGAGACCATGACGAAGGCTAGAGGCCTGAGATGCTTCAACCACTTCAAGGAAAACTGCAAGTCTAAATTGAAGTCTGTGGGAGTAAACAATAAACAAGACCAAACGTTCTTTGTAAAGTGCATGTTTGGAAATAGCCCCAACTCTATCCTGGAGGCTGAGGACAAAAATGAGTTAAACTTGCGACTGAGTGAAGCGAAAACTGTTCTAGAGGACGAAGAGAGAAGGATAACAGGGAAAACGAAAGAAGGATGAAGACATCGATGGTTGCTAAAGCTAGAAGGAAAGCAGGAATGCCTTGCAATGCTGATGGAAAGCCATTACGCAGCTATACGAACATGGCAGAAAGCGTGAATAACAAACTGACCAGGCAAAAGGAAGTGATCACTAGAAAAGATAAAAGTAAAAACAACCTAACGAAGTTGGATTTTGTCCAGAATGTGTGGGAAGAAGTTGATCGCCAACAACAACTGGAACTGAGCAAAGCGGTTAGTGGAATAGGCGAAGAATACGAGCTTGCAGATATTGCAAACTATCTAGAAGTTCCACCAGATGAATGGTTTGAGTGGTCTGAACCAAAACGAGCTCACTTACATTAACAAGTTTAATGAAATGAGCATCAAAGAAGTTAAACAAGGAAAGTCCATCCCTGAGTTTACGGAGCAGTATGGTATCCAGGAAAGCCGTCAGGTCGAGTTTAAGGAGTTTCCTGGGTAGATAGATGCCCTCCACTAAGGGACTGATTGACATCATCAAAATGGGGGCAGAGCAACTGCCTAAGAGTCCGAATTCAGTGCAAAGAATGCAAACTCTCACTCTGGCTCCTATGTCAGTGAAGTATCTTGTGGCCACTTCCGACAATAAAACGGTGATGTACGAATGCAAAGTTCAAAAAGACCATGTAACCTGCAGTTGTCCATGTTTTAAGTATAACTCGCTTTGCAAGCACAGTCTCTGTGTCTCCCAAACCGTTGGTATGTTGAAAAAGCATGTCGACCATGCCGTCATCAAATTGAACACTTCAAAGAGATCCCGAAGTCACCTTGTTGTGCCAGAAAAAAATCACAATAATGGAGGCGGTAATCACAATAATGCGTGGCGACAGCGGAGACATGAAAAAAACCGTTCCTCGTCTGCGCCATCAAATCCTTTCACAAAAATTCATCATAACAACAGGCCGCTTAAAGTTTGCGTCTTGTGTGATGAAATCAAAGCCTTGGCTTGCACACAATGTGGCAAAGAGTTTCCTTGCCGCCAAATGGTTATACCATTCGAAATTGTGTTATCCCATGAAGAAAAATGGATGTGCCCGGATGTTAACAATCCAGGTATCAAGCTTCCTTCTTCCAAGTACACAATAGAATTCTATTGTGTAGATGGCAGCTGCATTAGAACAAGGTTTCCATATTTTGACCCAGGACTTTACATGGGAGCTAGCCTATCGGTGGAGCAGAGATTAAAGAACTCACACAAGCTTCAAAAAGATCAACTTGGATTTAACTTGATTGCTTGAACATGACCTAACTTGTTTTTGGTACTTATATTTTTTAGGGTGGAACTCGGGGACCTCTGTTAGAAAGTCTGAGCATGTTCGTTCTGTTCTGAAAATCTGAAAATATTTTGATTTCAATCCATAAGCAAATTTATATGTAGTAAATTAAGAGCTTCTGCCTGAGAGACTGGCGCAGACTTGGAAATAAAGGTCGGCCGATTTCGCTTAAATTTGATACACAAAGTACTTATGTCGACTTATGTAATACGCCAAAGTTTTAGCCTCAACAACTTTTTTTAGCCGAGTTCTGGATATCAGCCCCTCAGGGGTCCCCAGAGGCTGATTTTCAGTGCAATTTTGGCCACTTTTAAATCTCTCTTTTAGCAACATGAAATTAATTTCAGGCGAAAACAAAACCATCTTTGTAAAGCCCTATCCTTAGGTTTTTATGGGTGAGAACATTAGCTCAAGGAACTTTTTTGCTAGCCTGTGGCTCTTACCACAACTTGGTCCTATTTGAAGCATATGGGAAGCAACCGGAAACGGCCTGTTTTTCAGACCATATATTTTCCATGCCCATGTTTTATATCTTGAGGTCTTAGTATCCCGGCAAAGTTTAGCCTTTTGTTTAGTAATATCAAGAAAAAAATACTAACGTTGAGGCCTTTTTACCACAAAACACTTTAAGAGAATTTACCCTCTACGCACTTCAGGTCAAAGTCTTAATTCTTTATTAGCTTTAATTTTCAGACACCAGCTCCACATTTAACAAGAAAAGTAATCAAAATACAACGGAACAAGTTGTTTACTGGGTACATAAGTTTGATGGGAAAGGGTGGGTAAAACAAAACTCTATTTATGGGACTCTGCCTTGCTTCCATGGCAACCTTGTTTTGTCAATCACAATTACCCAACGTTTGGGATTTCTCGTCTAATTGTTAAGTTTTTATTGACGTTTTCACCTTTCTTGTGACAAACATAATGTTTTGTACCTTTAGTACCTCTTCACTACTCTTTTAATGTTACTGTAATTGCCAAAAGTCAGCTTTTGACTTCATGGAATAGTCATATTAAATCCAGACTCGTGGATTTAATATGACGGATGTTTTGGTATTTATGGTATTCTAACGTCACGTGCATTAATAGCTGATTATTCGCTAGTTACCGGGGCCCAGCTGCAGGCTGGCACTGGTCGTAAAATGCAGACGGTTTCTGTAGTATATCGCTGACTTGCGATATATCGCGGGCTCGTTACTTTTGGGAGTGCTCGCTGGCTCATTGAAATCTTATCCGCCATTTTGAAAAGCACGAGACATGGAGGACAGTCAAGAGAAAGACTATAGCTTTTTGGGGAACGACACGTTTCCCACCTTTACGATGCACTAGTTTATGAGTGGAAATTTAAGAGTGACTATTTGGAGAGACAGATTTACGAGCGATCATGTATGTCAACTTCTTTTCAAAAGGTGCACTGTATACTCATGGTTTTGATTTTCCAAGAGACTAAATTGTGAAATCCAGACTTTCGCTACTCTGCCTTTCAAAAGCACTCAAATGGACTCAAATGAAACAAATTCGCTTACAGACTGAATAGATTTAATTAGTTTAATTAATAGATAAAAGTAAAAGTAAAGTGGTGCATTTATATAGCGCCCTTATCACAACGTCTCAAAGGCGCTTTACAATGATCAATTTACCCCCAGCAGACTGGAAGCATATACAGGCGCAAATTGCAGCCGCTCCTAAGCAGTCCATGCATGCTGGTACTCATTTTACCGACCTCGGGAGGATGGAAAGCTGAGTGAACTTTAGCGGGAAAGAAGGTCGCCAAATATTCCAGTTCTCGGCAGAACCGGGAATGGAACCCGGGACCTTACGTTTGGAAGGCAGAGATCTTACCACTGCGCCAACCCCTCCGCCATCTGATCGCAGATAGTTTCTTTTCTCGCAAATAAACAAAGCAGCCGGCAAGGTGTCCACTTTCTTTTGAAAGTGCTGGCCATTTATTTCTTCCACGATGCATTTTGTTGATTTAGGACAGATTAAAGTCCACATTACATTCGGATTCTACACAAAAAGGAACTGGCATAGTACGTTAGCGGGCTAGAATCTGGATCGGGCAGTCCTGGTTTCTAGGGCGTTGACATGTCGTCTTGGGAAGGCAATTTTCTTTAACAGTGTCTCTCTTCACCCAGATGTATAAATGGGCACCAGTGATTATTATCCTGTCCAGGAAAGAAGAGCAGTAACCAATTTAAGCTCCAGCAGGTACAAGCGAGCACTAGGCCTTGTGACGACTTACCTTATCACCTACAGCATGCATAATGGCCCTCCAGGGCGATTACCGCCTAGGTTGCTTCTTATTACCGAAACCAGAGTTATGGGTCAGCAATTGGCGGCCAAAACGGACCGTGTTGGACGTCCTTATCAATCATTTACAACATACGTGAGCCATTTACACTGGGGCACTGGGTATGAATAAATATTCAGTAAACAAATCATGCCATTGAGGTTCTCATACAAGTTCTATCATAATCATTCTCTGCAATATCAAGGAGACGAATCTGCACGAGAAAACAACTGAAATCCAAGTCAGTCATAGCCAGCAAACTACAATGACCTCGTCACGTTCGGTATTAATCGACCTGTGTATATCTAACTCGCAACGACGCACTTGCAACCAATTTATGGCTGGGGCTAAAGTTTCTAATGTTACCTCACTTTTAAGGGATTGTAGGAAAGGGTCATGTCTGTAAAAGTGAAGCCAGGTAAGCGTTTTTTGTAAGTGAATTTATCCAGACACTTTGCAAATAGACTGGAAGAGTGACTGCAATTTGTGTTAGATGATTAGCTTTAATTATATTCGAAATTTCTTAAAGGTTCAAAACGATTCTCAAGTAGTGTCACGACAGATGTTGTGGTTGCATTTAAAGAGACCGATAAGTTCTTTTTTCTTCAGAAAATATTAAAACCCAAACAGGTGGGTTATAGTACTACTGAATGGAACTACAAAGCTTGCTTATATCCTGATTTAATTAGCGCTAACCTTATTACTACAGGCCACAGACGTGATACCTTGAACGAGTTGAACAAAATAGATAAACTTAACATTGCAGTTTGGACGAAAAAGATGCAATTTTGCATTGTGATTTACCGGGAAGAGATGTGTTGTTAGGTAAACAAAGAGTTTTCGCAGCAGCTCTATTGTCTGTAATTTTCAAGACTTCTTCCAAGAAATTTATAACCGCTGTCGGACCACTATCTGATCGGTCCTAAAACAATCACATAAAAATTTGTTATTAACGGCAAGTCTTTTCGGTGACAATTAACTTCAGAGTTTCTTTTAACCATAACTTGGAAGGAAAAAAGATAATCGAAATTAAACGGCTGCTTTTTGCACACACACTTTGTTGAAACTTTAACCGGAAGTGGCCTGGTTAGCCATCTTCTCCTAAGTTTTTTTCTTAGTAAAAAGCCTCAACCTTAGTATTTTTTTCTTGATATTACTAAACTAAGGGCTGACCTTTGCAGGGATACTAAGACCTCAAGATATAAAACATGGGCATGGAAAATATTTGGTCTGAAAAACAGGCCGTTTCCGGTTGCTTCTCATATGCTTCAAATATGACCAAGTTGTGGTAACAGCCACAGGCTAGCGAAAAATTTCCATGAGCTAATGTTCTCACCCATAAAAGCCTAAGGATAGGGCTTTACAAAGATGGTTTTCTTTTTGCCTGAAATTAATTTCATGTTGCTAAAAGAGAGATCTAAATGTGGCCAAAATTGCACTGAAAATCAGCCTCTGGGGACCCCTGAGGGGCTGATATCTAGAACTCGCCTAAAAAAAGGCATTTGAAGCTGAAACTTTGGCATATTACATAAGTCGACATAAGTACTTTGTGTACCAATTTTAAGCAAAATCGGCCGACCTTCATTTCTAAGTCTGCCCTCTCAGGCAGAAGCTCTTACAGGTTCTCATTTTAAAACCCTCCATAACATTGCCATGTGATTCTTGCAGAGATCTTTAAACCGTGTACCATTCCTTCGGGACAAGGCCTAACTGACACCCATAATTTCCTCAATTTTTGAATAAGCTCAGCAAAATTTCAGAGATGTTTATGCGACTGCAAGAGGAGGTTCGTCTTTATCATAGAACCGAATAAGCCTTTGATCGTTAAATTAAATATGCTTTACATGATTACCTTTGTTACCTTTTAATTCAATGTACAGACGCCAAGTTAGAGCTTCCTGCTTTCCACCCCTCTCAGTCCCAATCTGTTGACCTTTGAATTTGTTTACATGGGCTCACGACAGAGGTCGATCAAAGAAAAACCTGTCATTGATTTCCAACAGGACATAACACCTGGCTGCCAATAATTTCCGAAGAACAAATGAACAATTTGTTCAGTTACAGGCGAGCCATTTTAGAACAACAATTTTTTTTTCCTAGCTGATGAAATGCGGGATTGTCATGCAGCCTTGACTCGCCTGGCGTGACATTTGTGGTTGTGGCGTGCAAAATTATAAAGCGCCGCTAGATTTCCTCCCAACGCTGTCATTATAAAGCCTTATTGTCGTCTCAAAAGCGAACTTAATTTTTTTGATATGCAAACTATTTCTTTCAGGAATAGAGGGTTTTTTGGTGCCGTTCTTTTGTATGGCTTATTTACTGCTTAGTGCGTGATTTATTCCTGACTTCCTTCACATTTATTTATCATATTTTTGCGCCTTTTTAAACGGCCCAGGGATTGCTGTGAGAACAAAAATGAAAAGGGTCTTAGTTTTCCGGACACCCAGTCAGAACCAGACTTATGCAGCTTGGCGAGGATACAAGCACAGGGGAAGAAAGCGAAATTGAGGCCAAAGAGCGACTCAGCGCAATGGAATGAAAACAGCACCTTATGATTTGCGGTGACAACTCAACCTTGCTCAACCACGGTCACCTTCTACTGAAAGTTAGTTCAGTTTATGATGAGGCCCTTTATTTCACCAATGAAGAAATGAACGCTAAGGGCAAAGAAGATATAAATGTGCAGTCTATAGTTGAAAGATCTCATGTTTATATCCTGGGGAGATGCGGGTCCTCTGAAGTTGATCGGCTAGCCTACATTAACACCAGAAAGGACTGTTTACAGAGTCTGGATATCAAAATCACCACATTAAATGGTGTAGAGATCACTGACATAGTGGGTTTTTTTCACAGTGACGGCCCCCAGCAACAATTTGAGGCTGGTGAACAGAAAGGTGGAAATGCTGGATGTGCCAGTTGTAGTGGTAATGAAAAGATGTACAAAGATCTTGCAGTTTCTCTTTCACGACCTCACCTTACTCTCTCAGAGCGGCTAAAGGAAGTTGGTCCTGCTGGAAAAAAACAAAAGGAATGCCGGTTTAAAACCATTTAAAGATCTTCGTTTAGAAGAGTTGAGAGATGAATGCAGAGCCCGGGGCCTTGAAACCAAAAGAACAAAAGAAAGAGCTTCAGGAAATTTTGAAAGAAGAGGTTGGTGAAATTCAATGGGTGCCTGCAGTGATGTTCTTTGACTAAGAGAAAACACTAGCGCACCTTGCTTTAGGTAAGCATTGCATACTGTCCAATACAAATGTTGTACATATCAACAAATAGGTGTGGAGTAAACTGTATGATTTTTTTGTCAGCCTATGTTACAGCATATAACGCAATATAATTTATGACGACTGTTACTCACCTACAGAGCCTCTACACGATGTTAAAAAACATATTGCCAATGTTCTCACTGAATTGCCTTCACACCTGGAAAAAGACGAAAAAATTGCATTTCAGGATATCGTTGAGTGCTAATTTGGTGGAAAGGAAAAGCTACGTGGCAGTGATTATCGACTTGCAGCTGTCACTAAACCACATAAGTCTCATTTAATGCATACTATACTTATGACACACACACACACACACGCAAACACCGCTTTCCTAAGCCTCAAGAGTATCACATTAGACTAAGAACAATACACAAGGTACAAGAATATCAGACTGATAGAATATTTACATATTTGCCCCACTTCGAGTAGTGAACAGGGAGTCGATCAACGTTTGACTTGGCAATCATTGTCTCAAGTTGATATGCTATATTAATTTTTGCGATAAATACCCTAATTCGGGGTAACTTTTTGTTGCATCTACAAGAGTACAGATATTGTCTCGCTAACAAAAAGATATGGTTTACATATAATTCATCTTTGCAAGAGAATATCCCAAAATCTTAACACCTTGATCACCAAGCCATTTAATTACTTCTGTCCAGAAACTCTCGGAATAGTTACAATATACAAGAATGTGCTCAAAGGTCTCACCCGCATCTCCACAAAAAGAACACGCTGGAGATAGATAAATGCCAATCTTATGAAGAAATACATTTGTGGTTAGACACTTATTCAGGACTTTGTACTAAAATTCATGTAATTTCGTGTAAGAAGTGACACGAAAAGGCAGGCTATATATTTTTTTCCAATCCAAGTTGTCACCCGGAAATTGATGATTAAACCTTAACTGAGCAGTCGGCGGAGTGATTACTCTACTCCGAAGCTCTTTGTTAATAGTCTTAGACACAACAGACTTTATCTGAACTATTTCGCTCCTGAAAATCAGTTTGCACTGATCCTGTATAACAAATGGTTCGTTGCAAATACCGCAAGCAGACGTTTTGAGTTTTCATGTCATTCCAAAGGAATGGCGTCGATCACAGCCATAAGCCTAAAAGCTTCCAGTGGTGAGATATTAAGCTCTCTTAACTTACTTTTAATAATAAAATCATTATTTTCATCTAGTAAGTCCCCAAGTGTAAGAATACCTTTTTCTTGCAACGTTTAAAAATAAAAGGATTTTCCATCAATGCAAATTAATTTATTGTTCCATAAAATAATGTTTGAAACTGATTCGACTGTGTGAGATATTTGAATGGAATCATAATTTGCTGCTGAACACTTAGCAAAGCAATTCAAACATTCTTCATAGAATGTTGGTAACCTTATAGGCAGTTTAATTTTTTAATGTCAAAATTACAACATAAAATCATTTTATCTCCAACTGGCTGTAAGTAATTTAATAAAATAGTTTCTTGCAACAAAGTATTTTCTGAGTTTCAATTATAGCTTCCAAATGCGGCGCTTTGAGTCCCCCATTTTCAATGTCATTTATAATCGCAGAACACTTGACTCTATCTTTACCTTTCCAGATAAAATCATAAATTATCGTATTCGAATTCTTCAAAAATTCCTTGTCAAAGCATAACAAGCTGACTCGATAGAGAAAAATGAACGTTTTGACAATTTGGATTCTGCCAATAATGGTGAGGTCTCGCCATCTCCAAATTTGTAGCTTTTGTTTCATAGCGTTAAATAGTTCCTCAAAATTCAGCTTTTTTTTAACCGTTTATCGTATGTAAAATGCACTCCAAGTATCTTAACGAATTTTTTAAACACAGTAACGCTCTGGGACTTGATACAATTTAATGCTGTAGTTTGGGCACAATTACCTAGTAACAACATCTCTGTCTTTTCTTCATTCAACTTAAGTCCAGAACATTTTCCGAAACGTTCTACAACATCTAAACATTGTGTCAAAGAATGGTTGTTCCTTACAAAGCCACTCAGATCATCTGCGAACAGTCCAAGTTTAATCTCTTCGTTATCCACCGGAATAACCTGAATGTCATTATTACAACGTATGCTAATACACAAAATTTCTAAAACCATAATGAAAAGATAGGCTGATAGGGGATCGCCCTGCCTGACTCCCCGCTCGACAGTAAACGACGAGGTCGAGTAGCCATTGTTTAGGACACAACTGGAAATATTATTGTACAAGGTTACATTGAATAAACGAAGAACCAAAGCCAAATGCAGATGAAGTGTGAAAGAAGAATTTCCTATTTACAGTATCAAACGCTTTCTGAAAGTCCATGCAGATTATCTTCCATCAATACGACACTTTTCCGTGAAATCCATAACGTCCTCTATGGTTCTTACAGCATCAAAAGTCGTTCTAACTTTAACATATACGCATTGATTGTGATGGATTACATAAGGAAGAACCTTCTCCAATCTTTTGGCAATGGCTTTTGATCCTATTTTTACATCTACGTTAATCAGCGAGATTGGTCTCCAGTTTGACAAATAAGAAAAGCAAGAAAAGATGGCCACTGACTTCAACATCAGCATGTTTGGTCACCAAACATTTACCGTTTGGACAGGCCTTAATATTTAGTTAGAGCCGTTTTCAATTGACTGTCAAAAGTAATCAGGCAATTACTTTGGTCTTGGTTTTGGTTTTGGTTTTACCAAGGTTTGAGATTGGCTGAGTAGTCTAATTAGTAAGTTATTGGTTTGGTTTTGGTTTTACCACACTCAATTGAAAAGTGCTTTAATTGTCAGCTTCGAATATTATATTTCTAGCTTTGTTATTGGTTCACTCTAGTCTGGATCTGAGTCATTATCCTCAAGTTTACCAAATACACCCCCGTATCCAGGGTTTCGTTCCCCTGGACCAGTGGTTGTGAAATAAACAACCCTGTGACATTTAAAATGTCACATGGCAACAGGGTGAAGAATTTTTTTCACTAAGAAATTGATAACGTCCAAAATATATTATTACAGCTGATAAGAGTGGGCTTATGAGAGAGAGGATGTGGCTGGAAAGAGAAAAGAAAAATGAAAACAAGGGGGTGGATCCCAAAGTACAGCAGAAAAGAAAGCACCCTGAAGAAGATAAAGAAAACCAGAAAAGGAAGAAAAAGAAGCAGGAGTCAACAGAAAGTGATAAAGAAAAAGAGCAGAATGCCAACAGGAAGAACAGGAAGAAGAACGTCAGAAGATGATGCTGGAAGCAAGAAAGGCCCAGCCTATAAGTCGATGGGTTGCTTCTACCACAGCAAATACAGATGACGATGAGGTTACCATTGTAAATGATCCGCCCAGTCCCACCTTCACACCCAAGTGCTTCTTCGAAACAGTTCTTTAAACCGATCACCAATGATTTCAGCCCATACAGCTTACTCATCAGACAGAACCCCAAACACAATGTACATGTAAGGCTACCGAAATGAAATGGGGTCAACTGAAATCGGGATGCACAGTTGTAGCTAGTACTTGTTATAGACAGAAATGTAGCATTAGTGAGGGGTACTTTGCTTCACTGAACAAATTAAAGATTAGCTTTTCAATTATCATAGGTTGTTTTTATCCGGGAAAATTGGACTGATACCCAGGTATTTCCCCTGGCTCTGGATAATTATTTATATCTCTCTATAGTCTATGGTTCTATTTAGAGATGACACTAAATGGAATTTAGTGACTCTCATGAATTCTAAGCAGTTAATTGTGTTCTAAAAATATGTAGTACATGTATGAGCAGCTTCAGCTAGTGATAACAGCAGATCATTTTCTTTAACGCCACAGTAAAAGCAAAAACAGCTGCTGAACTAATAAATAACAGACCAAGAGCTGGAGTTGTGGACAACACATTGGCTACAGAATGCAGCCAATTACAATAAAAACATTAAATATTTTACTTAAGTTATATTTGCATGGTGTATTGTTTATTTATTTGTTTGTTTGATTGTTTTTAAAAGATCTCTACTAGATGCCACTGTTAACGAAAAGTAATGAGTCAAGGAAGGTTAATTATGCATTCTTCGTACACATAACTTGATTTTAATTATATTCATTTGGAGTCAGCTGTAAACGTGCTTCGGTAATTAAGTTTCAGTGCAAACCACCACTATAAAACCTAACATGTAGATATCACAAACACTAAAATAAACTTCTGTTTTTTTATTTACAGATGGTAGAAGTCATGGAGGGGTCAGGGGTGTTCTGGTACCCTCATCAACGGGCTTACTGCTCAGCTTTTAAGTCTAGGTCTGGATATATCAATGCTGCTATCGCCATATTCTTTTCTAAAGAAACCCTTGCAATCTCAAATGTAAAGGGCAAGGGCAAAAAAAGCAAAAATGGTGAGGCACACAAGCCATTAACACCCATCATAATTGATGCGCTTATTGGTAAGTAGTACAACACTAAATTATTTTATTCAGATCTAGAAATAAATAAAAAAAATACAGTCACAGGTATCTCTAATTCTCGATAAAAAAAAGCATAAAGAACTTCATTAGGACACAAATTACCGGAATCCCAGTAGTTTCCAATGTGTCCCATTACAATAAACCTGGTTGGAAACTTCCCCAAAAAGTGGTTTAACATAGCTCTATAGCATAACAAAGTAGTTAGTTTTCTATTCTTGGCCAAAGCAGAGATAAGCCACCAGTAAATGGAAAATTTAGATGAAACTGAACTGAGAAGGTATTGATTTTAAATCAAGCAGACCCCAAAGAACACCTAACAACTGACTACCTGCACTTAAGCGATTCTTGTGATTGATAGGTGTAGTTGATTAAGACAACATTCCACATCTAATTTTGGGTGTTGATGTTCATGGTATTACAAGTATAACTGAACTTTAACTTTTTTTTCAGGTAAAGTCTGTTCAAGTCTCCTCTGCCAAGTCAGATAATGCAGAAGATCAATATGAAATGTGTTGAAGCAAGGAGACCCCAGAGAGTACGAGAGCAAAGACCAGAATGAACAATTTTTATAATTTAAACTGTTTAATTTGAAGAGTGACTCATTCAGTTTCATAGTGTTGATCAAGAAGAAATATAACATAGTGTTGATCGAAAAGAAAAATAAGATTTTCATAGCTCGCAACTGTGGACAATGTGACAGGATTTTCTCAGATCACGTGTGAAGAATCAAACTGCTTCAAGTTCAAATTTTTAACTGCAGTTTTATCGCTCCAGTGATTTTGATAGTATCATTCTTGGTTTTTTGTTTATTTTTTAGATGCAATTAAAGATGGTTTGAAGAATATGATGTTCTGACCACTACTTGTTGATCACCTTCAATATTCCTTTCAGCTTATACAGTTTCAAGAGTATTATCTGAATCATATGATAAAGATTTCCGTCTGAATTCAAAGGTCTCCATAGTATTCCCATACAAGATGTTATCTTTGCTGAATGCTACGGGAATGATATGGTACTTTAGAGAAGGCCATAGCAATCCCATAGAGAATGGTCCACGTACTCCAGGGTCACCATGGGAATGGTATGGGATTATTGCATATCATCCCTCTAATAAATACTATGGGGAATAAATGGAACTTTACGAAATACGTAGCTCTCTCATATGAATGTTCAGCCATGATATGGCATCACTATGGGACTGAACCATGTCATTCCCATACCAGATCCTATGGGAAATGTATGGAAGTTTACGAAATACGTAGAAATTCCATAGTGAAAGACAGTAGAACACACTTGCAATTATGGGTTCAATAAGGGTTCAATAAGGGAGCAAAGACTTATCGTCAGAGCTTACAAAAGCACGATTCAGCATTGTAATGTTTAGTACATATTTCCTCCATGCACTCCCACAATTCAATGACATTTACCTTCCAGGAACAAAATAGCATGCTCGCGGGCCTTGAGCAGAAAATCATCATTTTTGTCGCCTGAAGCGATGTCTATTTCACTGGCCGGGGACGACATCCTCTTCAGCAGGTAGACTTGCACAAAGTTGTCCATCTTTATCAGTTTCTTCGTTTGGCACTATCAAGGAGTCAACATTTGACAGTGGCTTTGCGCACCCTTTGTGTATGTCATAGTGTTTTCTCCTAATTTGCTGGTAAAAGCTTATTGCATTTTGTATAAACTTTCTTGCAATCTGGCGTACGGCCAAGACCACAAATAAGTTTAAAATCGCCGTCTGAAAGAACTAGCTTAAAGTGAAACAGAAGTATTTGCAGCAATATCACACTAAATACGCAGAAGGAAAAGACACATCGCCACATGTTTGTTTGAAAATCGAAAGAACAAAAATGCCATGAAAAGCCCAAAAGCATAATGTGTGTTCTTAGGCAATAAAAACATTGGAAAAGCCCACCAAAATTTTCCCGCCTCGCTTTGACCATGATGCAAAGAAAGACAAGATGGCCGGCTTTACCAGGGAAGATTTAATGGACCTTTCAGCAAAGGATGTAGCGGTTAAACTGGGAGAAGTTGGTTTACCTAAATCGCTTACCGAAGCTTTGCATGGCAAGTGTTGTATTTATTTCATCTTTTTCTTGTTGTTGAATATTACTGTGCTTCGATTTACCAACCGCGAAGAGGATTAAAGGATCAACATTGCTCCTCCTGGATGCAGAATATATCAACTACGAGCTGAACGAATCGTCTGTTGAAGACAGGATACATTTACGAAATTTTCTTGGTGAAATGTAAGTTTTTGAAGTCTACATTTTTTAAATAAGCTTTCAAAATTACAGCAAAAGTAAAACAATGTCACTTTTGCCGCCATTTCTGATCTGACATATCATTTGTAGATAGCTCATAATAACTGATTGCCATGGGAGTTCTCCTGAATCGGATTGAATTAATGGTAATTATAAAATCGTTTTCATGCACCTAGCAATCAATTTGCAAATCTGTAATTATCTGTGTTTTCAGAGAAAACAAGAGGAACTTCCCGCGGATGTGCCAGCAATCCTACAATGTAATAGCAGTGGTAATGGGAAGAAAAGTGGTAGTTCATCAGCGTCATCAACAAGTGGTTCTACACTATCAGTGTATTCACTAGAAGATAGCCCTCCACCATCCCAAGAATCAAAATGAACACAGGGAGATCATTGCTTTGGTGGATTTGAAAAATGCAAGCCACTGGATCTGCCACCCAACTTTGATATGCTGAGTTCCTTTGGCAAAAAAGTTGACAAGGCTTTGAAAACTGATTTCAAGCAACCAGGGTCATTGCCCCGTGATCTTGCAAAGAAATTTGTTAACCAGGTTGCTGATCACATAGAGTCAGAGAATCCTCGGCCTTCAAAGCAAACAATTGAGTGGGTGGCATGGAGATATTGTCTCAAGTATCCCTGCTTGCAGCAAATCAACCCATTACAATTGATGTCTGGAGAAAAATCTTCGAACAGTAAACCTTTCAAGGAGTGGGTGGGTATTATGGTCCAAGCACTTTTATTATCTGTCCAATAAACATGACAAGCCTTAAAAGACCGAATTTTTAGAAAGTTTTTGGATTAATATACACAAATAATTCTGTATTTTTGTCATACAATTGTTGCATCTTTGTGGCAGCTTTTTGTAAATTTACTTTGCAAATTTAAAAATTCAATGTAATGAACCAGAACTGAAAATAAAACCTGAAACTACTGGTTTTGTTATTTTCATGGCATCAAAACTAGGTAAGCTTAGTGCTTATGAAGCTAAGTGCGTGACCACTATAGAAAACATTTCCATTTTTTACGTTATTTTTACATCATAGGGTCTCTGAGCCGAAAAAATTAGAAGAGCCCTGGAAGTCATTAACAAGTGCTTGCAGTTTGGTGGAAATTAAGAGGCTGAAATCAGATAATTATAAAGGTATAAGTGATGCTTCCTTTTTATGGGACTGTTTTTGCTTCCTTCTACATGAAAATTTTATCCGATTGTCTGTATACATTTGATAGGAACACTAGCACAGGGAGCTGTTGATGACCAGGCATCATTAGCAAGACACAGATGACCTGAGTAAACGTTCGCCACATCAAGAAGTAATAAAAGAACATATGGATGCAGAATTTTCAGCCCGGAGAAGCTTCATAACTAAGATTGATGTGTGGACAATAGAGAGAGACACACTAGCAAAGTATCACATTCTTAGTAATGGCATTGAGGTTTTATGCACATCAATACTGGTAGTTGCATATGGTTTACACCTGCGATAAGCAGTAATGAAAGTTATGCCTATGCTAGACGCTGCACCCAGGACCCTGCGACCTCCATGATTTAGAATTAAAATTGAAGTTTAACTCTTGTATTGTGCATGAAGCACTTGGTATTAGAAGGGTGCAGTTAGATTCTGATTGTGGCTTCTTGTGAATTTCAGCTTGAGGAGGAATTGGTTAGGATACTAAAATTTGAAAAAAACTTACAGTGAAGTGGTGTAGAGATGGTAATCAATGCATGGATAAGCCAGCAGGAGAAGATGACACAATTCATCGCACTGCAATTTTCATTGACCAAGGAGGAAATCACTGGTATTCAAACAATTAAAGCTTTAAGAGGTTTCTTCCAAAATAGATTGGTCTGCCTTATGGAATATGTAATGTCTAGCTTTACCCATTCTATTTAGAGTTAATTGGACAGGGATAATTGTGTTTATTCTTTGTTCTCCACCGTCAGGTGCTGTACTGTTAATGAGCATGCCACAAATATTTGTAACAAAGGTACACAAGAAGGACGGCAAGAATGAAGGTGTCTTTGCTGCAATTTCATCTGATGAGGTGGGTGCACAATAGAGGCTGTAAAATCAGGACCCCACTGAAGAGAACCTTGTTTTGAAGTCGGCTCCCTGCTAGAATCTTTTAATAATTTACAATTCTTATTATTCTTATATTCCTATATGATGTAAGGCTGTGCCAAAGAACTTTGTATATTGGCGTTCTTCTATGTGCGTTTTCAAGGTTACAGACCATTCTCCAAAGCATAGACTTGGAATTTTGTTCCCCATGTTTAAGATTTATATTTAGGTGTGGTAAAATATCTTCATTCTATCTGCCAGTTGCTGTTGTTGACATGGACTGGCATTTACAAAAGTAATTGGGATATACTTTTTGGAAAGGATTAACAAAACAATTTTACTCAATGTCTTGGTGTTTCAGTGTCAATGTCTTGTTACAGGAGCTTCACCTGGCTAATGTGTATCCAGTTATAGTTTCTACATAATATTCACTTTATTTTGAGCTGAACATTATATATAGACACTAAAAAATCAGTTCATCTAGTTGCAAGTGCAATTTTATTCTGATTTTAGAGCACAGTTATCCTGCAAATTAGTTCTGTGTCCCCACATCTACAATCATGGACAAAAGTGTTGAGACAAATCCCCAAAACTAACGCTTTCGAACTAACAATAGTATTTTGTTTTTGAATGAAAACACCTTTTTCATCTGTTGTCATCCCCCCCCCCCCCCCCCACAAACAATGTTGCAAAAGGCTTCATGGATGTTTATTAGTTTCCAACATTGAAAAAGGGGGTAGGGGAGGTTACCTTGAATGAGAGGCGAGAGGAGAATTTACACCTAGGGTAAATACGTTGTTAATTTTCATGTGTCTCAACAACTTTTGTCCACAATTGTCAGAATTTGTTGCTTTGCTTTAAGCAAAGTGAAATGATCTAGAAAATGTGCCGTTTACCCAGCATACTTAGTGACAACACTTTTCCACGAAAAGACCAGGCGCGCGCATATGGCAGAAATTATTACGTCACATAGGACTCAATATTGGCGAAATGTTTTCAACGAAATGGTTTTTCACGGAGTTATCAGTGCAGAAATGTGCGCATATTTATGCTTCATTATGGAAAACAATGGCGCCAAAAAAAAAGATAGCGAGGAAATACAATATTTCTCGTGCATCGCTTTATCGAACTCTAAATGACGAAAATATGGGTTTAAAAGGAAATGTATGTGGAGAAGATATTCAGCGCAGGGGGCGTCTTCGAAAACTTAGTGAATGCGACGAATGGTTGCTATTGCGACAGATGGATGTCCTTAGAAGACAAGAGGGTTCCTTTTCTGTCAAGAAGCGGGAATAGATGCAAGAACTGTCTCCAGTAAAACCGTAAGGCGTCTGCTACACAGACATGGCTACAAGTACATACAAGCTCGTCGAAAAGGAATCTTAACAGAAGCAGATCGCGAAAGAAGGCTGAAATTTGCACGTAGGATAAAGCGTGACTATACAAGCTCTCTGTGGACTGAACAAGTCGCTTTCTATCTAGACGGGGTTAGTTTTGTACCCAAATATAATCCAGCTGATCAGGCTCGATCAACGCAGCATCGCATTTGCCGAAAACCTGAAGAGGGCCTAAGTATTGGATGCACAGTGAAAGGGTCTCATTGTGGTTCTGGTGGGGTGAGAGGAGAATTTACACCTAAAAAACGTTGTTAATTTTCATGTCTCAACAACTTTTGTCCATGATTGTAGTCTTTTTAACTCTTACTCAAATGGCTCTTAATGTTTATTAAGTGCAGCCTTGTAACTATTTCAAGGTTACAAGATGAAACCCTTTGAGTAAGAGAATATTGACACCTGATTTAGTGTGACCTGATTAAAATTTTTAGGTTCGTGTCCCTCAAGTTATTTTCGGATCCCTTAAATGAATTTTCTTCTACACTACCTTAAGTGGGTCTTAATTTTTCTTATGTGCAGTCTTGCAACTACTACAAGGTTGCAAACACTTAGAAAAGCGATGTGACCCTTTTATTAAGGGAATTTTGGCCCTTGATTTAGGGTGTTCTAATTCCCAGTTTTAGGACCATTTTTCTCATGTTAGTTTTGGTCCACTTCAATAAGTTGCTTTCTGCCCCTATTTAAGTGTGTCTTGATTTTTATTAAGTGCAGTCTTGCAACTATTTTGAGGTAGCAAACACTTAGTATAAGAGAAGTGCCCTGATCCCATGGACAGACATTTAAGAGTTTTTCTCTTAAAATTTAAGAGATTTACACTTAATATAGGGTACTCCTTTTTGCAGTGTAAGCCATACTTTTTTCCCAAATACAGAGATAGTTTCAAGTGAACCGACCATCTGGCTCTTTACAACGACAACAGACTCCCGCTTAAAATTTAAATTCATTGCTACAAAAAAATTCCCTTCCAAGTATGTAACTAAACCCCCGTTGTCTGTTCAGAGATTGGTTTGTGATCGAAGTGTTGACAAGGAGGTATTTAAAAGGACTGGTAATGAGTACAAAGGCCTTCTCATCCATTGCTCTCTCGTCATGTAAGAAAGCCAGGCCGCAGGTGTGTTTGCCTTGATGCCGTCTAAATGTAAATTTTGCGAGCATTGCCAACAATATTTGTCTCAGCGCACATACAGGCGGCATTTCGACAGTTTCTTTGACAGAAAGACTAAACAGTGGTGTAAGAATGAATCGTCAGATGAGGAAACCACTGTTTCAGCGAGAGTTATCTGAGATCAAGAAAGTTCATTGGATGATCCTGATGACTTTGACAACCAAAGCATGGAAGCTGCATGTGGTGAACAGGATACAGAAGGTATTGCACTTGTTTATTGTGCTTGCCACAATTTCAATGAGCATGATGGTCCAATTTTTTTACATTGCTCCATAGCTACCAAAATAGAAGAAATGACGTACATGTGCATCATTTTCAGATTTTAGAGAACATACCCACCCACTTTTTATAGTCTACCTATTTTGCTGATTGGTAATTTGAACTATAAATCCATAGCATTACCTCGTTAAATTTAGATTTTCCACGAATTCACCTCCTACAACATTTAACCATTTCTAGAAAAGGTCGCCAACAATAATCCACACACACTCACATACTAGCAAGAGTGTTCATTAAATCTGCCCCCGCCTAAGATGATATGGTTATGTCATGTTATGCTTTTACAGTTTCTTCAACTGAACTTTAATTTACGTAGTCATGGTAAATTCCTTGAGAGTACTGCGTACTGGTGGCTCAGTTGGTTGAGCAACAGGCTGCCATGTGCAAGGTCGTGAGTTCAACTCCGGCCAGACCCACAGTCAAAGTCTTAAAATAACTGAGGAGAAAGTGCTGCCTTTGTAATTACTCCTGCAAATGGGTAGAATTTCTTGTCTTCATGGATAAGGACAATAAATTGTAGGCCATGTCTCACATCACTTGTGTGGGACATTAAAGAACCCACGCACTGTTTGGTGTGTTCATTTCCCGGTGTGCGGTGGTCTGTCACTCATTCTGTTCAGGGGGCACCTGTGGGAACTGCCAGTTAATCAGTTAAGATTGTGAACTGCATGACTGCCATTTGCGCCATACAAACAGTCTGGCAAAGTCCCACACAAAGTGTTTTTTATTGACCCTGAAAAGCCCCGAAGGGAGAGGTCAACTACATAATTATTCATTCGTTCATCTACTGCACACATTGACTAATAGACATGTCATTGTCATCATACACTGTAATTTGTATTTCTTTGAGATATTGGGTAGCTATTGAAAGTGATATTTACAGTGATTCTTTTCACTTTGTAGTCTCTGATCAACGTAATTTTCAAACAATCTTCGGCCATAATTATTTAAAACAGTTATTTATAAAATATATAATCTGACTTGCTAGCTGTTAAGGTCTGTAGTTTAACTTGAAGTAGTCAATAATTATTATTGACTACTTCAACTACAGTGACTCACTATTTACATCAAGAGACAAAATGCTTCCACTATTGGTATACGTGGAATTTCAAATGAAAAGAAATAATCGATAAGATGAGAATCAAGTCATTCACTTACAAACAAATATATTTATACACAAGGTTCTTTTGATTCAACTCTTGAAAACTGATAAAAAGGGACAGGGGAACAAAGCTTGGTCATTACAGTGTATATTCAGATCAATGATTATGATTCTACAATATATGTGAATAACTGTTGTAAATGTGATCAAAGATTGTTTGAAAATGCTGATCAGAGACTCTGCTCTTGCTTGAGACTAACTAAGGTAGCGTCTTGCAGTTAGTGGGCCGAGTTTGTTGCCCTGTTTTTTGATTTGTATCTGACAAATCAAGTACCAAGTAATAAAATTATGATTGCTATAAGGTACAACGACAAAGTGAAAAGAATTGCTTTAAATATTAAAAAATTACATGTACTTGCTAAACAGTCTAAACTAAAAGAAAACTTTTCGAGTGGTGAACAATACTCACGGTACCACCTTGCTCACCTGCTTAAGCAATACCGATAGCACCTTCGACATCTGGCTGGGATTTCCCCCAGCTACTATGAGCATGACCCCCGGCTACTTTAAAATACAACCAAAAATAGCTTCGAGAAATTCTACATTGAGAATGAAATATACGTGAAAAAAATGAGTAAACTTAAATTTCTGGAACAATTAAATTTCTGCTTTACTTCAAATGTCACTTTGAATTCACAAAAAATTTAAGGACCTTCGAGAGGTTTCCATTGTGTGAAATGTCAGTGTCAATGTACATGCAGACGCACATGAAAACTCTCAGTTGTCAATTTCAATATGTCAAGAATTGAGGCAGAAGAAACTTGAGAACTTTTTTGTGAGTGCAGCCTCAAGTTAATCGAGTCAAAGGAATGTAGACCCCAATATCTACCAATTTAAGTAGCCAATACCATGTACATGATCATTCGGACTCTTGTTTCTTCATTTCCTATTCGTATCAGGAGGATATGCATTGCACTGAGCGCTCAGGAAAAACAGAAGTGTCATTTTTTCACGGCACACATACATGTTTCTTTTAACTGTAATGCGTCTGCCTTTGTGGGCCAACAGTCAGAGCAGCGCAAAAAATTTTGGCACAGAATGTTCTGGAGATACAGTACGTATTATGATTGGGAAGAAACCATGCTAAAAATAATAATAAAGAACAGTGGATTTAAACCTGCGAAAAGCAAGAGGCTTTTCCACGACAGTTCCAGATAGAACTCCCGAAGCATTTTGCCAGTTTTCAACAAGCACAAGAAAAAAACTAACCACTGCAACAAATTCGACGTCACATCGTTAGATGATTCACTGAATTCTCTCTTTAAAGTTGCTTTCTTCCCTGAGAATTCATTTATGTACATGACACTGTTTAGTGAAATATTCAATGATTTATTTTGATTTATTTTGAGTAATTTTGCAGTTACCATTTTGGGGTGGGGTGGGGAGGGGAGAGTGGGGAGTATCTCTTGAAAATGATTCCCGCCTACTTTATCTCTATTCCTGGCAACTTGAAATCTTAGTGACAGCCCTGCAGGGGCTTTCCTAGTTATGCCCACTAAAGGTTTTGTTAAGAGTCACTGCTCTACTGTGTCGTATTGGGTAACTGTAGAGCAAAATAATTACTTTGTCACCCATCCCATAGAAATTAAGGCCAAAATGACACTTTTAAGTTCTTGTATGGCTGTGGTGAAGCAAACCTCATCAGCTTGTTTTATTGTTTTACAGCTCCAAGTGGCATGTCCATTCAGAATTTGGAAGAAGGAGAAATTTGTTTAGTTGTGGACAGTGAATCTGAGTATGGCTCTTTATATCATGAAAGGATAAGCCCCGATGTTTTAAAGGAAGTATGGGATCTGAATGATGAGGATGTCAATTCTGACTTTCCTCAAGAGCAAAGCTGTTTACCACCATCTGCGAATGTTTTCCAAACTTCAAGAGTAGATTTTAAAGCAAAATGCATTATTTGTTAGATGCTGATTTTTTTATGTATGTGGTCTTTATTTTGTTCACTGTCAGAAAGTGCCTTGGAAATACTTCTCGCTTTCTTAAATGCAGTGTTTGAGTCAATAGGTATGATTTTTCCATTAATGGCAAGTTCTGCTGTACTTTTCCCCAAATCAGTTCGTCTTCTTTGTAAGCAGGTGGGACTTGACAAAGACAACTTCATCAAGTATGTTGTGTGTCCTGAATGTCACTGCTTGTACAATTTTGATGACTGCTATGAATCACTGCATGGAAGAAAAGTACCAAAGAAGTGTACAGTTGTGCAGTATCCTAATCATCGTCAGCTGTTCTGTCGAACTAAATGTGATGAGCGTGACGTTTAAAAAAGATCACATTAAAGAATGGTGGAACTAAACTGTACCCATTCAAGGTATACTGCTATAAAAGTATCACTGAAAATCTTTGTTGTTTCCTTCAAAGGCCTGGGTTTGCGGAAAAATGTGAAATATGGAAAAGCAGGGAAATCCCAGATGGATATCTAGCAGACATCTTTGATGGCAAAATTTGGAAAGAATGGCAGTGGGTGGACAGGGAGCCCTAACTTTCTGCCCCTAGGAATTATGCATTCATGCTTAATGTTGACTGGTTCCAGCCATTTAAACATTCATTGTATAGTGTTGGAGCCATTTACATGGTTTTGATGACTCTTCCAAGGGCAGAAAGATTTAAACCAGAGAATGCATGCAGCTTTGCTTTGTGTAGGCTGTGACATTCCAGATGGAAGAAAAGGCTATGCTTCCAATAAAGGATGTTCTAAGTGCAAAAAGTTTTTTCCTGGGTCTGTGAGCACCAAAATTGATTTCTCTGGATTTACTGCTTGTCCCCCTAGAACCAATCGTGAACATAGAGAGGAGGCACATGAAATTCTGAAGCAGACGTCTGCAAATAATGCTACAAGTATGGAACAGAAGTATGGGACAAGATATACAGAACTTATGTTGTTACCTTATTTTGATCGTGTCCACTATCATGTGATAGATCCCATACACAACCTTTTTATTGGTACTGCAAAGCACATCATGAAGAATATATGGCAAAGTGTGAGAATCCTTTGATTGAAAAAAAGGATTTGGTCTTAGTGCAGGAGAAAATTGACAAAGTGAAAGTTCCTTCTTCATTAGGAAGGATGCCAATTCTCAACAGTTATGGGGGTTTTACTGCTGACTGGTGGAAAACATTCACTGTGTTATTTTCCATATATGCATTGTGGGATATCTTACCACCCAATGACCTTCAAGTTTGCCGGAATTTTGTGATGGCATGTTCCTACCTTTTTTCTACTGCAGTGACCGAGTGTAAAGTGTTATTGGCTTATTCCCATCTTATGAAATTTTGCCAAGGATTTGAAGATTTGTATGGTAAAGACAAGGTGACACCAAATATGCACTTACATTCACACCTTGTGGACTGTATATTAGGTTATGGACCTGTTTATTCCTTTTAGTTACTCAGTTTCGACCGTTACAATGGAATTCTGGGTCCATATGGGACCAACCAACGAGCTGTGGAAAATCCATTGATGCGCAAGTTCTCCTCAGATCAGTTTATTAAAGACCTACCTCTCCCAGCAACCTTCGAAGAAAATTTTAAGCCCTTGTTAAGCAGATTTGTTTACAATTTGTAGTCCTTCCAGTGTTTTTGGAGGAGCGGGTGTGAATGTGGACTGAAGTTGGAAAGGGTGGGATTTGGTAGTTTGCTTCCAAAAAGGGCTCATTTCACATAGCTTGAAATGGTTTTCAGAGAAACTACATATTAACCTTTTGGGATAATAACTAAACTTAGGATTGGGCACTACCTAAGAAATTACCCCAGAAATGAAGAAAGCATAATATAATGTGTTAAAAAATATATGTTGTATCTGATCTGACTTTAAAAATTTGGTTATAATATTGATTTTAAAAAAATAGTCTTAAACTGAATTTTCCGTTGCAACTGCAGCCTTCTTCAGAGTAAAAATATGCATTTCTGATTGTGAGTTTGTTATTTAAATAAAATCACTGCAACCCCTGGGGTTTCATCAAGGTTTTGTAGCCGAAGGGAATGGCTTCCTTTCATTCATTGAATTCTTGTCTTTTGTAGAGTGCCACGATTCCAGGAAAAAATTCAGAACTGCTTATTTTTACTCTGAAGAAGGCTGCAGTTGCAACGGAAAATTGAGTTTAAGACTATATATTTTTTACTCTAAATGTAACCAAATATTAATTTTTAACATCAGATCAGATAGAACCTTTTTTTAACACATGATTTTATCATGATGACTGATCGTCTTTCAAGTATTTACATGAAGAAAGCATCATAGATTTTATATCCAGTTACCATGGCAACACAGATCCCTACAAGCATAACTATAACTTTTAGTACCCAAATTGATTTCAACACACATAATCTTACCCACTACCGGATCTCCCATTTTGGCAAAGTAACTATTTTCGCTATGGGTCCACGGGTTCCCCCATGATTATCACGAGTGGACAATTTAGAAATTTTGACCTTTTTAAGTTTAGGACACGTCTAGAACCATCTTGTGCTCCATAGCATTCTGTAGATAATATAAGGGATCCAAACGAAGCCTAGAATGTATGGAAGAATGTTCCTTCATATTTGTGATTGAGAAGGGCTTATCATCTGAAGAAGGATCAAAACTGTCAAACTTTCTCCAGCTTACAGTGGAGCTAAAGAAGTTCATGTTCGAACAAGACAAAATGAGAAAAAAACAACTTGCATTTAAGGGGGTGTGGTTGCTCTTAACTACCTAAGTGTTGCTATGTACCCCTTCAAATAGTCCTGTCTCGAGTCCCATTAACTCTACATTTATCCTTTTTCCAAGTGTGTTCTATTTAATATTTCTTTGTCTGGTTTGACTCACAACCATATTTGCTAAATCACGTGACCAAGACAGAAAATGCCTAAAAACTCAGCGAGTTAACTACATCATTGTCTATCCTTAACTTCGGGCATATTCCCTTATGGTTGGAGGGCTGCTAAAGTCTCTCCTGTTTACAAATTAAAGGCGATACCAAGACTAATCGAACTAATTATAGGCCTATATCTGTCTTGCCAATTGTAAGTACTCTTTTAAGGCTGTCACACAATAGATGGCTTTTTGTCAAACAACTGCAGAATTTTTATCTGGGAAAAAATCGGCTGAAAGTTTGTCGGGCCACCAGCTTGCCGCATACTAGATGATTTTTAGTCTTGACTAACTGCGCCAAGGCTTGGGGTCGACTCATCCAAAAGCTTGCAACAAGCTTGACCTCTTTTTGAGGTGCCCACTGCTCGAAATCTGAAAGAAAGAGAGATTTTCTGGTAAAGTACATTAAACTCAATTCAGCCGTATGGACTAAACAAAAGAACTGGATGAAGTTTTTTCACAAGAGCCTTTATAAAGTTTTGGGTACATAAATTGTTTAAATCATATATATCCTATTAGAAAGGATAATTGTTTACAAAACATTCTACTCAACATCTAATTAAACAACATGCATTGTCTTACGTTACACAATTAACCAATTAATTCCCTGTAACAATTGCATGTTAAGACCTCTGAGGAAGGCAAATGCCGAAACGCGTTGAAAACGGAAGCCCATTCTCCATTGTGCGAGATATATAGATATATATAAATATCTATATATTATATACAGGGTGTTTCAAACGTTTGTGGACATTTTAAAAAGTCTATACTTCAGCCAGAATTTTTATTTTTCTTTACATTTTCGTACAGACATTAACCAATCTAATTGTTTATCAATTTTCAGAACTGTTCTGTAAGTCGGATAAAAAACTCGTTGAAATAAATATTTTCCTGCCAAAAGGTGCGAATGTTTTTCTGTACTTTCCACCATTTTTGTCTGTTTTCAGAAGCAACTAGATTTTCAACGTCTTCATATAATTTGCAATTATAAACCCTAAAAAAGCAGTGTATTTAATAGCACAGGCAGCAGTTTTACGATCATCTGGAGTATATGTGTGAGAAACGGATAAAATATTGCAAAAAGCAAGAGCTGAGTAGCAAAGTGCTCAAGTTCACAAGTGTTTTATGACAAGCCAAGAAGTGGTCAACCAACAGTCCTTGACCGCAAAGAGAGTTGTAGACAAAGCAAAGTATAAAAGAGGAAATTCTACAAGGAAAATCAGCAAACAACTGAAGAGCAAAGGTCTGCCTGGATCTGTAGCAACAGTGTGGAGATATATGTCAAGAAAAGGATGGAAACCTTTGAGACGAGAAAAGCTCCCACTTCTGAGCAACAATCAGCTGAAAGCTCGCTTGGTATTTGCTCGCAAATATCGTAAATTTACCTTTTCCATCCTCCCAACCCTAAAAACGATATTGTATGGGGCTCTCACGAAGAGTCAGGTTCCATCATCGTATCAAGTTAAAGGAAGTTCCAAATGGATGGTTTGGGGTGGCATGACAGGCCGCAGCCTTACTTTGTTACATTTTATCCCACATGGACAAACTGTAATGGCAAAGTATTATATCACAACATCCTTGAAAAAGAAATAAAGCCTGTTTACTCCGTAGATCTTCAACAGAAGAGCCTTTAAAACAAAAGCTTTTTACTAACAAAAGCAGTGCAACCTTCGTTCAAGATGGCACATCAACTCATCTGGCGAAGCAACCCAGCAGCGGTGCAAGAAAAACCTCCCGAATTTTATCCGAAAAGATGAGTAGCCACCACATTTACCTCGTCTTAACCCCATTGAAACCCTTTGGAGCATCACTGACGAAGCTGCATACAGAGATCCGACCCCTAAGACAATGCAAGGACCAAAATCAAGGTTACAGCAAGCCTGGGGAAACATACCACTAGCAAGCCTAAGGGAGCTACAATCAGTGGCAAAAGTCTTGGGACACTCACCATTTGAAGTTGGTTTTCTTACTGAGTTTGAAAAATTGCCCCCTCCCCCCCAGAAGAATGTTGCCAATAGTGAACATACATTTCCTTGTCTATTTTAACATTGATTGGGGGGATGGGGGGACTTGTATTTTGAAGCTTTCAGTGGAATTTTGACAGTTATGCTTAATTTCTGACGTCAGGCCCATTCTGACACTAGCGTCCCAACTACTTTTGCCACTGATTGTAGCTCGTTCCATGCCGCAACGGCTCAAAAACGTTATACAGAACAATGGGGGGCACTCTGGATATTGATATTTCAACAGTGGTCAAAGGAAACAATGTACATAAAACTGGAAAACTTTCATTAACATCGGATTCCTAAAACTATCATTTATTTGTATAGAAAAGTGTTCATGAACTTTTGAAACACCCTGTATATCTATATATATGGATAGATACAGCTCTTTGACATTACAAAGCTTTTGCTTTCATGTCCAAATTGAGCACTCTACTAGGATGAGTCATTGCCGCTGGCAATTGCGCATGCTCACTAGCTCGCTAGTTTGAGCACTCTGGCATGGCTTAGATGTACCACATGTGTGGGACATTTGGAGTGGGTTTATAAGCTTAACCTCCATCCTAGACATCACTGCACTGCACTGCACTGCACTGCACTGAAGGCCGAAACAGTACTGTCTGCGGTTAGTTATATATATATACATTATATATTTCGAGGATAAATCGGACACTTCAGACGCCGATGAAAGTCTGGCGAAAAATAAAAGTAACTTCTGCCCTCCTAGAAACAGGAACATTACCCTAGACAATTATATAGATTTCTCACAAAATTCCCACTTGAAGAATTACAAGTGAAAGACATCAAACGTTCCAATTTAACCAGAGGAATAAAATTCCCTACAGGAACTTAGAGGGGAATCTGAAATACTTATCTTCGAAGCTGACAAAGTAGGGGCAGTCGTAGTTATGGACAGCACATACTACGCCGATAAAATACTCTAAATGCTAAATGACTCACAAACATATGAGGAAGTTACGGCTAACAAGGACAAAAATGTTATGAAACTTATAAAGGAAACCTTAGGGAGAAAGAGGTGATCTACCTCTGCCACTTCGATTTTCAAACCAGTGGTTTCTACGGCCTTCCAAAGATACATAAAAGCAAGATCATTTGTCAGGAAGCTAAAGTCCAAAAGAAACCATATATTAGAGTTCTTAGGCCAGCAGATCTCAAATTCAGGCCCATAGTAGCTGGTCCTAGATGTCCAACGGGTAGACACAGTAACTTTGTAGACATCCTTATAAAGCCGTTTACTTTACATGTCCAAAGTTATCTGAGGGACACTATCGATTTCCTCATTTACCAAAGACAGTACCTGAAAGTACAATATTAGTCTCCTTTGACGTGACCAGCTTGTACACAAACATCAACCACAAACTCGGCATGAAGGTCATGGAATACTGGATCAATAAACACCCAGGGAGCCTTAACTCACGTTTCAGCAAGGAACTTATCATCAATTCAATCCTTTTAATATTAACGAATAATACTTTTACCTTTGATGACAGAATATTCCTTTAAAAGAAAGGTACTGCGATGGGAACGAAAATGGCTCGCAGTTATGCAACCCTTGTTCTCGGATGTTTGGAGAACGAATATACAGCCAGGTCTCTAATAAAATGGGTGAAGAAGAAGGCCATTATGTTTACACAAACTGGAGAAGGTTCTTGGATGACTGTTACATAAACTGGCCTTACGGTGAGGATAAATTAAAGGAGCTCCACGATATTCTAAACAGCCTAGACGACAGCATTCAACTTACTGCTGAAACTAACTGCAAAGAACTTCAGCTCCTTGATGTGATGATAAGAAAAGACAATATTCACTTTACAACCGATATTTATTATAAACCAACGGATTCATTCCAATACCTCCCATGTACATCCAGCAATCCAAGACACACTAAAAATAACATACAATACAACCTGGCTCAGAGGATATGTACTATTGTTGAGAACCAGGACATAAGGAAACAAACAAATTTTGCTGAGGAAACAATATCCAGCTGAGATCATTGATTACGGTGTAAACAAGGCCCTCACCCAAACAGAAGAGTTAAGAAGGGTGAGAAAGCAAGATAACGAAAAGAACCTCCTTTGCCTGGTAACAACTTACAATCCCAACAATCCGCAAGTATTTCAGCTGGTCAGGAAAACACTTGCTATGTTGAACCACAACTCCTCATTAAAATCCATTATGAGCAGGACTAAAGTAATTCACAGTCAGCAACAACCCAAAAACCTCAAACGGATGCTAACAACTCCTATTTCTCCAGACAAAAGGACACTGATCCGGAAGTTATAATCTGTAACCCAAAACGTTGCGGAACATGCCCCTATTTAAAACAGGGTAAAGAATTCACCTTCTCCGCCATGAATATAACATTTCGGATAAAACACTTGATGAACTGCACCTCAACAAACTTGATTTATGTAATAACATGTGCAGGATGTGGACATAATTATATAGGAGAAATGGGTGATGTCCTGAGAAATAGAGTGACAGTTCATAAACAACAAATTAGAGACCCGCACACACATATGCTGGGAGTCAGCAAGCATATTGATGAATGTGCTGCCGGATTGACTCCTCAGTTTACTATCTTTCCGTTTTACAAGATTTTCAGCCCCTCCAAGAGCATGAGAAAGAACAAAGAGAGGTTTTTTATTTTGAAATACAAACCTGTTCTTAATGATTTGAAATTATGCTAATTGCTCGTGCATGCTTCAAATTACAATAGACATTATAATTGTAATTACAAATACATCTGTGACGTAATAAGTCAATAAACGCACTGCTATGCCTGAAGAGATGCAAAAGCGGTCAAACGTGTAGCGCAAAAGCAAAGTAAAAGAAGATTTTCGTTTTTCATTGTTTTAGTGTATGTATATGCGAGAAAAAAACAAAAAAACTACAAGTTCATCCCTACAAGCATGTTTTGTGGTCTTGTACGGAGAAACTTGTAGCTTATTTGTTTTTTTCTTCCATATATACTTCGCTCTACTTTCATGTATTGAGCACTGTTTTACGAAAAGTTCACATGTGTTCACATGTGTGGGACATTTGGGGTGGCTTTATAAGCTTAACCTCATCCCAGACATCAGCACTGCACTGATGAGGCCCAGAAGGCCGAAACAGTACTGTCTGCAGTTAGTTATATATATATATATATATAGATACGTAGACTTGAACTAGGTCAAAAACATTTATTTGCTACTCCGAGTTTCATGCTTCTCACGAAGCAATCATCAGGCAACTGCCAAAAAGAAGGAATACATGGTGTTTTACAGTGATTTTGAAAATAACGGTAGCAATTCACTATAGGCTGGGGTGCATAGCAACGGTTAAACAATACAAACTGTTTCCAGTGAGCTGCTAAAAATAAGCCTTAAATAATTACGCTATTGAGAAGGAATTTCTTTGCATGTCTGCAACTTGTTACAAGCTCATTTCTGTTGTTAAGGGTCGCCAAATCTGGTCTACAAATTATATAGTATTTCTCCCACAGACATAAATTACACTTCTTCGTTACATTTGAATAGGATCTCGCATGCCTAACAATCCGCCATTTAATGTGATAGTCGACTTTCTTGTCTTTCAAACCCCATACATATTTACTAAGTTCAGTGGAATTTCTGTAGCGTTCATTTCTAAAGGAACATGTGTGGTTTCTATAACGTGATTTGAATGATGTGTCGCAAAGACCGATGTAAGTTTGCTTTGACTGAGATGTTGTGACCTCTGCTTATAGATGGTATTCCGCACGTTGCACTTTCCGTCTAGAGGGCAGGATCTTTTGTCACGGCAGTTGCAAGTGTTGATAGTTTGAGCGGGTGGATTTGATGACTTGTTAATGACGGCTTTATTTTGGTTGGAGATAATTGTTTTTACATTGCTCATGCAGCTATAACTAATTTTGAGAGTGTTCCGGTTGAAAATTCTGTGCAAAGGGTGTGATTTTGGGAAGTGCTTGCCGATTAGGGTGAGGAAACACTTTCCAACTTTTGTTTTGACGTTTTGGCTGTACGGAGGATTGAACCAGGTGATGTTTCTAGGCCTATTCTTGCGGTGTTTGGTTTCTGGAGTTGTTTTTCTGTAGGTTAGATTATATACGTAGCCGCTCTTGTTGAGTGCATCTTGGTAGGTTTCTTTCGCTTTATCAAATGATTCTTTGTCGGAAGAAATTTCTGAGAGGCGCTTGTTTATGGATTCCGGTATGTTCTTTAGGATGGATGGGGGGTGTTTCCTCACCCTAATCGGCAAGCACTTCCCAAAATCACACCCTTTGCACAGAATTTTCAACCGGAACACTCTCAAAATTAGTTATAGCTGCATGAGCAATGTAAAAACAATTATCTCCAACCAAAATAAAGCCGTCATTAACAAGTCATCAAATCCACCCGCTCAAACTATCAACACTTGCAACTGCCGTGACAAAAGATCCTGCCCTCTAGACGGAAAGTGCAACGTGCGGAATACCATCTATCAAGCAGAGGTCACAACATCTCAGTCAAAGCAAACTTACATCGGTCTTTGCGACACATCATTCAAATCACGTTATAGAAACCACACATGTTCCTTTAGAAATGAACGCTACAGAAATTCCACTGAACTTAGTAAATATGTATGGGGTTTGAAAGACAAGAAAGTCGACTATCACATTAAATGGCGGATTGTTAGGCATGCGAGATCCTATTCAAATGTAACGAAGAAGTGTAATTTATGTCTGTGGGAGAAATACTATATAATTTGTAGACCAGATTTGGCGACCCTTAACAACAGAAATGAGCTTGTAACAAGTTGCAGACATGCAAAGAAATTCCTTCTCAATAGCATAATTATTTAAGGCTTATTTTTAGCAGCTCACTGGAAACAGTTTGTATTGTTTAACCGTTGCTATGCACCCCAGCCTATAGTGAATTGCTACCGTTATTTTCAAAATCACTGTAAAACACCATGTATTCCTTCTTTTTGGCAGTTGCCTGATGATTGCTTCGTGAGAAGCATGAAACTCGGAGTAGCAAATAAATGTTTTTGACCTAGTTCAAGTCTACGTATCTATTCAAAGCTCTGGTAAACCCATTGAGCACTTTTAGCTGATGATCAATTTATCACGTCATTTCATTATATATATATATATATATATATATATATATACGTATATATATTACGCTCACTGTTCATACAGTTTGAGCACTCTCTGGATTGGGTGGAGAGCCTCATAATAGGTGTTCACTATTGGCATAATGCTTCGCTCACTGCTTGCAGTTTGAGCACTCTTGTGACTCCACAATGCAATCCAACAATGTGTAACCGTACATCCTGTGCCCAAGTTCAGGAGTTGCCATAAAACCATTATGGTGACAACCGGGAGGGCACATTGTATACATATTGTATATTACGCTCACTGTTCATACAGTTTGAGCACTCTCTGGATTGGGTGGAGAGCCTCATAATAGGTGTTCACTATTGGCATAATGCTTCGCTCACTGCTTGCAGTTTGAGCACTCTTGTGACTCCACAATGCAATCCAACAATGTGTAACCCTACATCCTGTGCCCAAGTTCAGGAGTTGCCATAAAACCATTATGGTGACAACCGGGAGGGCACATTGTATACATATTGTATATATATACGTATATATATATACAGTATGTGTAATTTTCTTTTTTTGAGCAGAACATATTTCGTAGAGTGCTCGACTCAATCGATTGAGGCACAATAACCATTGTTTTAATATGTTAAAATTGCCTGATGAGTGTGGTACTTGTACCATACGAAACAGTTCTGTAGTATTAAAACGATGGTTACTTGTGAAACCTAAACTTCTGTCATATATATAAATTGCACTCGAGCTTCTGCCTTCATCAGGGGTTTCTGCTTCAGGTATAATTACAAATGATTAAAGTAAATTACTGTGACGTAATAAAGAGAGTGATTTAGTAAGCACGTGCTAATTACTTATGGACATAATGTTCTTGCGTACTAGAGAAGAAGGCCCTTTATAACTTATGTTTTTAAACATCGTTAACGTACGCACTACTTTATAAAGGTCTTTTGCGCTTCTAAACTCTAGCCAATACGTTTACTCAGTCCATTAGGCTGGAGGATTCTTAGCGTACTTTACCAAATATTTCCCTTTTGCGGACTAATTCTTTTTTCCGTTGAACGGTCATATCAATACGTTCAATTTGCTCGATAATTGTAATGGTGACGTCATTGCCAAAGTTATGAGTTCTAGGGTTAAGGAGGAAGTGCTCCGTGACTTCACAACTACAAAAAGCCTTGTTAATGTGGTTCCTGTAGTTGCTCAGCCGTATGTTGAAGCCTGTCTCACTCTTTCCAACATATTGTAAGTTGCAAGTGTTACATTCGATAATGTAAATATATATTAAAAATTCTATCTTCCTGGGTGCCTGTGAAGGTTGAGGTTATATTTATGCGTCTGCACCAGCTCCATTTCGGTTGGTTGCAGGGGCCACAACCACCCGTCGTGATGCCCTCTCCCGGCGTTTGACTTCTCATTTTGGCGCTCACAAGTGTACCTCGGAGGCTTTTGTGTCGTCTATATGCTATTAACAGTGGTTCGTGAAAGATGGGAGCTATCTATATATATGCGAGCTATCTATCTATCTACATATATATATGTATATGTATATGAATAAAGATGAATTTCTGGAGTCGGACTAGTTCTAAAACATTTAATTGCTACTCGGAGTTTCATGCTTCTAATGAAGCAATCATTGTACATGTATATGTATATGTATATGTATATGACTGTTCATTACCATATATATATATATATATATAGAGATAGATATGCAGACTTCAACTATGTCAAAAACATTTATTTGCTACTCTAAGTTTCTTACAAAGCAATCATCAGGCAACTGTCAGAAAGAAGGAATACATCAAAAAAAATACACTGCAGCAATTCTACGCCAGCGTCGTTTTGTGGTCTCCCGAAAATTCATAAACCTGAAAGACCACTCAGACCCATCACAAGCACCATAGGTAGCCCCACGTACGCTCTATCCAAACATCTTGTTTCCATTGTGTCCCCTCTTCGGGGAAATCGCTTCTCTCTCAAAAACAGCTCAGAATTTGCTCAAAAGATCCAGCACGTTAAGTCACTATTCACTTCCATTTGCGTTGATCTAGCTCTAACCATCGTCAACAAGGCGTGTTTATGGACTGAGACGAAGCCTCAATCCATAAACACAAAAAAAGAACTTGGCCAATATCCAGCCATCTTAACCTCACGCTTGGTCAATAACCCATATATATCGCTATTTCATCTGAGGAGTGCCACACTTCTTGTGCAGTATGAGACTAGTTAGTAATAAAATGCCAAGTCAGACCTTGTGATGATCACATCACCTGGATTATATATAAAAATATATATGTGTTTATATTATATTTATTCTATTGCAAATCAAAAACTCCCGGTTCATCCGGATATCATGAAAAAATGAACAAATAATTATAAACAGAGTCAAAAGTCACAGATCACACCCAAACAAGGCCCTTAATGATGATTTAGTCGAAAAAAGTGTCGGGGAGCCTGGCAGTTTGAAAGCGAGCAATGGCCTTAGTATCACAGGATACCTACCTGTAAATACAGTCAACTCTCAGTTAACGGCCACTCTCGTAAGTGGACAGCTCTACTTACAGACGCGTTTTTACCTTCCACTCAAACTCTGTATTTACACATTCCCATAAGGAGACACTGTTTTGTAACTGGATGCAGACACTTTTGAAAATTACAATTGGAGTTTTCTTTTCTTTATGCTCTCTCTCAAGCGGACACCCCATGTAATAATAATTGACCCTTGGCAATATAATTTGTCTTTAATTTGCAATACAAGAAAAACTATGACCTTTGACAGAGCAACAGAACAGTGGGGTCGTAAATAGTTTCTTTCCAGCTCACCTCCAGGCATTTTCAAAAATACATCACATATCCATTCCCACAATTTACAACTAAGAAGTTCAACTCACAATTTGTTTATTCCTTCACCACTGTCTGAGGCAAGCAAACATTAATTAAAGCGTTCAAATTATATTTTGTAAACACAATGTATACCTATATAAATTAAAGCTCCATAATTTTAGTATTCTATACTTTACTCATAGCAGGAGTTTAGATGTAATACACGGTTCGATGGAAAAGAACATCTTATTTGAACATATATAAATTGATACGGTGTTTAAATGAAGTAGATATATATGTACATACACTGTATGTATCACATATTTCCAAGTCTGGACTGCACTCAAGTAATCACAGCAACAATGCGTCACAGTCTTTGTTGTGTAAGGTGAAGAAACAAGCCACACGTGACATAAATTTATTTGAGGAGAATAATGAATGGTCCTTCCTGACATCTCAATGAGCTACGTTGTGGTGCAAGTCACTAATTTCGCAAAGCTTGAGAGTGGGAATTCCCTAGATCAGTTGCAAGGGAGGACTTGCACCAAGCCCAAACCCATTTTACGCCGCCGCACATTGATGCAAACCTCGGTACCCTCAGAAGATGCCTCTCACAGATCCTAACATAATCTTGTGGTAAACAGCTGTATATTACATCACACAAATTGATCAGTGCTGTTAAAAAGCAAATTATAGAGCATGCACAAATCGGTTTTGATCAGACATAATTAAACAATGGTTGGCTGACATATTTAAAGTAACTATAAGAAAGCACTGAGTGGTGGTGTCACATACATGTAGAGCAGATTATTACGGGAATACAGACACATTTCATTTATCAACAATCGATTGAAAAAAAGCTTAAGTAAGCGACTTGAATCGAAACTTGTTTAAGTCAGCTGATTTATTGTGATCAATGTGAACAGTCAGCCTTAGTCAGGCTTTTATTTTGTGCAAGGTATTACATGTGTTTCTTTGCAGTTTCGTTTGTACGGAACTCTCGGATTTCAGCACTGGATTAATTGCATGAATTTAACCATGAATCACTAAGGTGAATTTGCAAGTTGATACCGATACATAAGGATCTCCTCTAGAAAGTCACATCGCTGTAAACTGCATGTGTACAGCAATCTGTATACATCTTGAATATCCACTGACATGATGTTTAACGTCCCTGCAGCAAACACATATCCTATACTAAAGCAGGGGCACAGCAATTGAAACCAAGTAAATTAGCAGACACGTAGGAAGAGTTTTTAGCGGATTTATGGCTATAATTGGGAAAGATATTGATTTTAAAAAACCCTTCTTTAGAAGGGTCACTTGGGATACCAGTGAACAAATTTGTTTGCTCATTGACGGAAGAGCAAAACAACTAAGCGTTTGTTCTACACATAGTCAATGTGATTTAATCATGCAAGTTAGTCACTTTGTGATCAAAGGATAACAGCACATAGATAGATTTGTAATCAATCAGTACTGTTATATTAAAGCAATTAAGGGCATAGTCAGTCATTTGAACTACAAAACAAAAATAAGGCTACATTTACAGATTTGCTCCCACCGATAGTGATTGTAAATTACATGGAATTTTCATTTTTGCAACGGGGTAAATATGTTTGGTATGATTTGCAAAGAAGACTTTTTGCACTGTACTTGCAATAATTTGCTCTTTCTGTAAAAAATGAATTTTGGTACATTTAAGGTTGGTTCTCATTTAATTGTCCCGATCGTTTGGTTCGACGCTGTCACCTCAAAAGGTGGTCTTACGATTGGGACGATTATATGAGAACATTTCACAAACGATCGTTACTGACTTCTGCGATTGGGGGGAGCGACCGTGACCGCTTGGATCGCTGTGTTCTATCCGGACGATTGGTCGCAGACCAGGGCGATCGTGAACGATTTTATGAGAACTACTCTGACGCAGGGAGACGATGGAAGCGATCCAAACGGTCCCATGGTGCATCAATATCACCCAGAACTCAACACGGCCTCACAACTTGGTCAGCCATGCCTTTAATGGCAGCCAAATGTTTGTGTACTCTCTGTAAAATTCTAAAAAAATCTTAAATTTCCGTGTAATTTCAACTCGAAATGTGGCCTGTTGCTCTGGCTATGCCACTGTTTGCCATCGTGTGGTCGTACATCCTGTTTACGCTGGGTTTTTGCCGATATTCGAGCTTGGCAACGACTTATACAACAACTCTGTCTTGTCGTCGCCATGATGGTAGACCAGTGCAGACCACATATCAGCCTTCTACACTGAAGTCACTCAGGAAAAGCTCCCCAACGACCCGTCTACCGGACGACCTTTGGAATAATCTGGGAGAACTTGGAATACGTAAGCCTGTACGTTCAAGACATAAACGGAAGACCCACAATGCAAATGCTAGTGTTGTGGAAATACTTCGCGACTGTCCCCGATATATTTATGGCTAATGTTGGATCACTACAGCTTAAATTGGATGAGCTACACTCAATCACCGCTCTCCTAAGACCTGGAATAATATGCTTGACAGAAACATGGCTAAATGATTCGATTTCGGACTCTGCCTGCAATCTCCATAATTATGTTTGTTTTAGAAAGGATCGAGTTGGCAGACAAGGAGGAGGTGTCTGTGCATATATTGATGCTCACCTTCCTTGTAAACGGTTAATTGACCATGAAGATCATGAAGTCGAATCCCTGTGGATTTCCGTGCGCCCATTTAGATTACCAAGATCAATAACAAACATTCTTTTGGGTGTTGTTTATCATCCGCCTCACTTTGGTGCCGCCGAAAATCGCGTTCTTACTGATCATCTGATGAAAAATGCTGACCAGTTTCCCGCCAAGCATCCAGAAGGGCTAATTCTTATCTGTGGAGATTTCAACCCTCCAAGTACTGGCATCTCAGCACAAGTTGTAAAACGGAGGACGGGCCTATCGCAAGTCATCACGGTCCTGACAAGAGACTCCGGAACGCTCGACTGGGTTCTCACCAACAAACCTTCATTGTTTTGCCCACCCTCGCAGCTCCCTAAGATTGGACGTAGCGACCAAAATGCAGTCCTGATCAAACCTGACGCAACTCGCCTGAACCGCAAAACTGAGAAAAAATATATCATGAGGAGTGACCCTCGTAATAGTAGCCTATGCGCACTTGGGCGATGGTTGACAAACTTTAGCTGGAACCCTGTTCTGAATCTGCCAACTGCAAAGGCTAAAACAGAGGCATTCTACAACACTCTGATCAAAGCGATCGATACCCTTATGCCCACTCAGAAGGTCAAAGTTTGCTCCTCTGATAAGCCCTGGGTGTCGAGCAGAACGAAGGCGTTGGTCTAAAGGAGACAATGGGCGTTTAACACTCATAGCAAAGACAGCCGTGTTTAAGATGTATTGCAGCAAGGTACAGAAAGAAGTCAGGAACTGTAAAAGATCCTACTACAGGTCTCGTCCCTTAAGGAAAATAAGGTATCGATATGGTGGATGGAGGTGAAAGCCATAGGCGGCCTCTCTGTTAGATCTGAGTGGTGGCACCAGGTCATTCACTGTGCCACGCCACCATCTATGCGCTATGTGAGAAATTCAATATGTTCCTTGAAAGCTTGACTTCGCACTTCTCTCCCCTGGCTCCAGAGGCCTATGCGACAGAGGCCCCTGTTCCACCTGAGTTTCGCGTCACAAATCACCAAGCTTTCATAGCCCTCCCGGCCACAAAAGCAAAGAAGTCCCCGGGACCAGACCCGATTCCATCCCGAGTTTCGAAGGAGTTTGCTGGCGAACTGGCTTTGGTTGTCGCTGAACTCTATAACAGCTCCCTTGAGGAGGGCTATGTTTACGATCGGTTCAAGACCTCAATTGTCACCCCTGCTCCCAAGATTCCCCCCCCCCCCCAAAGGACCTCAAAGAAGGTCTTAGACCAATCACCCTGACCTCCCCGTTAGCAAAGATTCATGAGGGATTTAC
>NC_090879.1:36594794-36597294 GCF_036669935.1 Montipora foliosa
TGGGGGAGGGGGGAATCGAAGCCAAAAAAGAATTTTCCGGGGGGTCAAATTTAGAAGAATTGGTTCTGGTGGGGGGAGGGGGTGTTGGTCCAAAAGAAATTATCTTCAGGTTTGTGTTCTCTACAGGTTGGCATCTCTGCGATTTTGGGTATAATATGCCCCTTTCCACCGGGAAAATTTTCGGTAACAAAGCACACATCCGCCTACTGTACGTCTTCCAAAGACAAACGTGTTATCATCAAATGAGGCGATGCGGAGTTGATGGATAATTCTACAGCTTTTCTTAATTTTTCATGACTTCAGATACACTTACCAACAAGTCTTCAATTTTTCGCACGGCAGGTGATCATAATACGCGGTCTTCCCGAAGTTTTGGCCACAGCTCTGACATGTTTTCCTTGTCGCTATGTTTGATTGCAACTCCCGGATATCCCGGATAGATCACTTTGTGACCAGGCAAAAAAAGATCGCTTGTTGTAATTGGCTGGGGAAACAATAGGTATTGTCCTTTCGACCAATAATGAAGCTGTATAATCAATGCCACGCCTTCTTCAAATCGTGTCCATTTCACACTTGCATTGGCACTGAGTAGTTTAGTTGGATCTACGGCGTATTTCTGGCTTATTTCCTGAATTGTGACAAGTCTACCTTTTATATCCACTGTACGTCATAAGGTGGTTCTGGCGTCGAAATAGGTAAGTTAAAATCCTTTATTCGTTCTAGTAAATTTGCGATGTATTCACCCGCAGTCAACGTTGACAGTTGAATTGATCAAGCTGAATATATCAATTGCCTGCTTGTTTTTGAATTCCCATTGATCGTTCTTCAAGTGGTTAAAGGCTAACTTTGAACGGTTTGAACTTAAAGCTTCGACTAAGAAGAATGAAATGCAAAGTTGTTCCCGTGCTTTGTGAGCTTTTGTCAGTTGTTAAAGCATGATTTCCCATGCCGGTTTTGTGTTACAGTCATCCTAACTTTACGAGTTAGGAAATGCTGTCCACGTAATAACCACAGTTGCTCGGAACCATACATGAAGTATATCTTTTGGACGATTTAGTGTTTAGTTTTTATGTTCTGACTGTTTCTAATAAATGTCGCCATGCAGGAGTTAACGCTCATAGTTGCATCAGGGAATGCATCAGAGTCATTACGGCAAGATGGCGGGAAAATCAAAGGTTTGTATTAGAATTTAAAGCCTTTTAATTCTTCCTGAATTCATATATTTTAGCATGTTCTCCTTGAAAATAGTAACTTACGAGTTCAAAGAAACAATACACTAAATCTGGAGTGCAAAGATTTCTGTGACCAGTTATTAGAAAACCTTAATTTTCCCATACATTTTCTTTAATTCGACAGTATCAAAATTACAGAAAATGTATGGAAAAATTGACTTTTTCAAGAACTGATCACAGACTTAAGGGACTTTGTCTTCTTGTTGTTTAATTATGCAAAATATAAATCTTTCTTTGTGGATTCTTTACACAGTTAAGAGATGGCCCAACCAGGTTTATTTTTTGGACACAATAGAAGATCTGGCTTTGGAAGGGAAAGAAGCAGTAGTTCAACTACAAGCTCAGCAAGTGCATCTAGGAGTGACACTCCCCAAAGCAGAGCTGGAAATATTGTCATATCGTCATCTGAAGTAGGAAAGATATTTGATGCAATAAACTCACTATCCAATAAGATGAGTACGCAAGAAGAAATGTTAAAAAAACTGACAACTGCAATGGAAGATTTAGAAGATGAAGTGCAAGAACTTAAAGTTAATGAGAAATCTCTTGAAAAAATTGAAGTGATGCATGATCGTGAGGTGGTTGAAGATGGATCAAAAATTCCGCCAGAAGTTTCAGTAAGTGCACACTAGAGCAATTCCTTCCCGTAACACACCTTGAGGTGAATTAAAACAGTCTCCTGATTATTTTGTCTCCTCCCTGATGCTCACCCACTCAGTACATTTGAAACTAAGATATAATTATTGCCTGTTATACATGTAACAGTATGGTAAACCATAGTGCCAGCTTGCAAAATAGTATAGTATATTTTGACTTGAGCACTTCTCCTAAAAGTTCTTTTCAAGTTTTTTTCTGTAATATATATGGATTTTTGATTATAAACTTGAAACAAAGAAAACTAAAATTTAAACTGTGGATTAAATTAAATTTAAGCACAACATGTGCAATTTAGATTTGCTATATCCACAGTTTTTCAGGTAATGCTCCACTTATGGTTAACAGAAGTGGTACATCCTTGTAGAGTTTTTGGCTTATATTCATGTCTATTGTTTTTTTCTACAGCTAGCTGAAAAAATCTGCTTTGGTATAGTTTCTTAACTTCACATCCAGTTCCTGAGGAGATAATTTTACAAGTGGCTGTCTTTCATTCTTCAAGTCCTGAATGAATGTCTGTCATTTTTGGAGATGTTTGTGTTTGTTTCCAATCCATTAACTCAGAAACATCAAAGGCAAACCTCTTAGCCATTGTTTATGTCCATTTTGGTTAG
>NC_090879.1:36602294-36604794 GCF_036669935.1 Montipora foliosa
TAATGTGAACAGTTTTAAGGCTCATATTAAGACTTATCTTTTTAGGACTTTATAGTGGTGAGCAATTTTATATTCAATTGTTACTTGCATGCATATATATTATTAGTTTTTACATGCATTATTTTTTGTTAATTCTTGTAAAGTAATGCAGTTGTAATGCACAGCTGATCATTCTCATGTTAAGCTGCGCACAATAAGTTCACAAAGTGTTATTATTATTATTAAGAGCTGCAATCTTGGACAAAAAGGGTTGAGAGTATTAAAAACAGGGGTCATTTTGCGCACTACGTCCTCAATATCGCACATTATTAGCGATCCCCCTCCCCCTACAACCAATGTTGATAAGCCCAGGTTCGACATGCTTTGTTTCGTCTAGCAACATTGATCAAGAAGGGGGGGGGGGGGGGTGGGGGCAAAAAGAGAGCTTATTTTTCATACTCGTGATCGGAATTTAGTCCAAAAGCAGATTTTTCTCAACAATTTTGTCCAAGATTGTATTTGGTATAAACTATCAAATATCTGTCTATATGAGAGTGTGAACACTCTCATATGTTTATAGTATGTAAAACTCGTCTTCTCATAGCTGATACACAGTAAGTTGTCGAGGATTACTTGTCATACAATAATATTGCGTGAAACAAACATTGTTATAGCAGTGCATTATCAGCCATGTACGTGAATTGTTTACATAAGATAGGGTTCTGTTTACTTTACTTTACTGCACTGCAAATTGCTGTTCTTTTACATCGTGGAATTCATACATTAGTACGATTAAGAAGTAAGAGACCTACTGAGTCCTATAACGGGGACAATATGAAGGAGTTATATCAAAACCAGTCGGCCTTGCCCTAGCTGTTTTTGCCCACTTTGGTTTACACTGATCAATATGTATATACAGATATGAAATTATCGCAGATATATTTCTGTAAGATTACACACAATAAAGAAATTGCACGGTTAACAACGGTTAATTTTGTGTGTTCTTTAACTGACATAGATTTACGGCGAAGGAATGAGAAATTTTGGTCGGTTAACGTGATTTGAACAGATTTGAAATATTTTTCATGACCAGTCTGTTTTTAGCCAGCCAGTGTGTTAACCGTTGAAATGCGTCACTTTTTGTAAGAAATGTAGAAATCTCATTGATTTTGTTCATAGTTCATACTCATTAGCAACGCTTTGAGAAAACAGTAGGGGAAATAAATATAATGCCTTGCAGTTATACTTAAAATTCGTGACAATTTGTATTCGAAGACGCACGGTTTACAAACAGGAAGTGGGTTTCTTGCAACCGGAAGTAATTTGCTCTGTTAGTATTTTGCTCCTGTTATACCACATTCTTGTTTGCTTTCCCAAAACGTTTGGGGAACTGTTCTCTGACACATTTTTCAAAGAATGGGTGTCGGTCACATCTGATCACACCTTTGTTGTGGCTTTTACCAACGAACAGCGTGACAACTTCCCTTTTAAGGCCTTAGACACCTTTCTTGATCCTAAAGATTGTTACTAATGAAACTCCTACTTCCTCAGCAACATCTTTAGCTTTGTCGTTATGATCTTGCACCTGTAATAAAATATACGCTCCTAAAGCGTCGTCAACATGACTATTATGTACCATTTCCAGTTGTTTTGATAATGAACCTCAATGATAACGTAACATGGTTTTTCTTTATTAGGGTTAATTAACTCTAATTGTCAATCGAATACCATGACGACATGCCTACGACTGATATATTTTCTTTTTTGTACTTACAGAACTCATACATACACGCGTTTTGTGTTCTTGGGCAAAATGATCCCCAGACAATCTTGGACAAAAAGGGTTGAGAATATTAAAAACAGGGGTTATTTTGCGCACTACGTCCTCAATATCGCACACTATTAGCGATCCCCCTCCCCCCTACAACCAATGTTGATAAGCCCAGGTTCGACATGATTTGTTTCGTATAGCAACATTGATCAGGAAGGGGGGGGGGGGGGGGTGGGGGCAAAAAGAGAGCTTATTTTTCATACTCGTGATCGGAATTTAGTCCAAAAGCAGATTTTTCTCAACAATTTTGTCCAAGATTGTAGTTCTCATCAGTTGAAGACCCTTTATTTGTCGCTAAGAGTGTGAGGCTTGTTATGTTTGTCAGGTTTTTTTTAATGACAGGTGTTATTGATTATGGCTGTTAGAGTCAGTATGTATATATGTAACTTGATACCACATCTTTATTATTAGTATTGCGGTTGTATTTTAGTAGAGTATGGTTTGGTACAAACAAAAAATCCCACTTTGTTCACTTTAGGCAGATGTACATCTTCTTCATAACAACTTGTCATTAGGCAGACAATACAAGCCAGAACAAAGGTATGTTTCTTTTCCTGTGCTGTGATTATCCAAAAGTAGTTGAACTGTTTTAATGTAACTTAAGGTGACTTGCTACAGTTTTCAGATATAGTCCTCCCTAAATCCCGTGCTGGAAATAACAGTCGGCCATCGGACATTATCCGAACAAAT
>NC_090879.1:36632294-36639794 GCF_036669935.1 Montipora foliosa
TCGTATTCACAGGACTTTACAATGTGGTCGCTAATGACGAATCTGGGAATCGCCATCACATTCTATAATCTTTGATCGAGAAAGGTAAATCTTGTGAACATTTTATTCGTAAATTATTGAGAAAAGCTTCTAACTTGTTTCGATAAATAGTCATCACTTTTGCGGCAAATTCTAAGTTGTTGTTCTTTGAAGCTGGGCTTAATAAGTACAAGTAATAAGTAGTTCTTTTGTTGTTTGCCTTTGGTATGGTTTCTTTTGTTGTTTATTTGAGACATTCACAAATGCCCAAGTTGAGGCGCCACAGCGAGGGATTCTTAATACTCGGCTACACTTGCAAGGCGGACAAAGTCTTGAAGAGAAGCAAGGAAAGCATGGAGAAGCAATCATTCCAGAGCAAACCACCTGAAGAGGTAAAATCACTCCCTGTTTCTATCGGAATTGACTGGCTTAATTCTTCAATTATTTTTTAATTACGCTCAATAACTAGTGAATTATATTTCATTGAAGTGGAAGTGCTAAGAGTGGATTTAAAATTTGAAATTTGACTATTCCAAGACCATGTATCAGGGGGTCTGGGCATGACGTGAAAATTTACTATTTGAAGGGATTCCTGAAAGCTCTGTGACTGGGAGTGAAGCAGGTGCAGAAGACACCATCTTGCCATCCTTCATAAGTTCAACCTTGGAAGTTGAAAATCCTGATGCGATAGAGCTTCAGTGTGTTCATCGCTTGGGCAGTTAAAAAACCAAGAGCCCAAGAATGATTATTGCCCCCTTTTACGTTATAGTGACAGACAAATGATCGCACAACATGCGAGAAAGGTACGAGATAACACCATTCGTATTTATACAGATTTTCCAAAATCTATTCAGGAATCTAGAAGACGTCAACTATCAAAGCTAAAAGCTGCCAAGGAGGCAGATAAAACAGCCTTTTTTCAGTCAAAGTAAACCGGGTCAACTTCATGTAGATTGGGAGCTTATACTCGAATAAAGTAGTACAGCAGAAGAATTAACTGAATTGAAATCGCAATTAGATTAGACGTTCATGCACTAAAGTAGTTTTCCTATTTTTCCTTTGGTTTCCGACATAAACACTTTCACTGATAATATTTCTTATTTTTGTTGTTTTTGTTTTTTACTTTCAAGCTCAGAAATGTCAACTATAACAAAGTTCATTTTTTCTTCTATTGCACTTATGCCAGACGTTTTTGGGATGAATTCGAATCTTATTATTCTGGCAGAACAAATCAGTCAGTGCGCATAACTCTGAAAGACGTCTACATCCGAATTCTAAATTCAGAATGCCCTTTACTAAACTATCTGTTACCTATGTATCAGAAATTTATGTTTAATTTCTTCGGTTCTTCTAATCTTAGTGTAAAGCAGTATTTATGTTTCATGTAAAGTTTCCCTGTTTTGCTTTTTATTTCATGTTGAGGGAAAATTTAAACAACGTGCTTGATACTTAATGTTTCACTGACCAAAAGTCTTAACCTCAATTATCTCAATCCTTTTGTTTAGTAATTTGTTAAGTTTCAACAACATGCACTGTTGCCAATTTAATAGCCCCAAACGATGTTGGTTTTTCTTTTTAAATTAGAGGCACTCACCTTATTATGTACACAATATAACAATAAGAAAACTGTGAACTAATTCTAAATATAGAAAATTACTGGCATTCAACATTGAAAATCCAATTTACTCAGCTCAATAGCTTCTTTCTGTTTTTTTTTTCTGAATCGTTCACTTAAGGGCCACTCTGATTTTTTTAAAAATAATCTCAATACAAATTTTAGGTTAGAAAAAATGCCATTGAAGCTGTTTAAATTTGTAAACAATGACTTTGATGTTCAAGGAGGGTATTTACTCCACTTTGGATCATAATTTATTGATCACCAGAAATAAATTTCACTTAATTGACAACTCTTGTTTGAGCTTTGTCCTACGTCCAGTTGATTTTCACGTGCAAGATCATGTGAGCTGATCTTATGATCTCTCCATTGTTTTATTGGCGCTCCGTATTCGCCTATAGGTTGCATTTCCACGTGCTCTATCACTCTGGTCTTTTTTCTCACGGCCAAGCACAATTTGTCCTGAAGTTTTCTTTCAAATTATCCTGAGCTTTCCTAACCCTCTTCAGCTAGACGTACTAATGCCACCTTCACGGCAGACACGACGCTTAGCGTCTGGCGAACCGATCAATATCCCAGCTGACCTTGATCTGGATAGTCTGTTTGTAAAAGATCTCCGTACCTTGTGCAGTCAACTTAGCCTTCCTACCGCTGGAACACGCTCCGCGCTCGTCGACCGGCTCAAAGAAGTTAGAGAAACCAAGCGAACCACACAACCGATTAGCGCCCCAACTCCTGTTCTAAATGGCAGCGACAACACAGACCTCCAGCGGCAGTTCCATCAGTTGCAACAACAAGTCCAGGACCTGCTTAACCGCAACTGTTCGGACGAAAAAGAATGTCTGAAAGCCAGTTGACCCAAGTTAAGTTAGTCCAAGCAACCATCAACGAGACGATTGAACAGACTGTGCCCGCAGCTGCCCAGGCTGCCATGAACGCCTTCGCTGGTTCTTCGTCATCTTCTCAAGCTGTTCTTCCTGAGAGAAACGTGTTGAGTGAGGACAACGTTCCTTCTGTAGTTCAAGAAACCCTATATTCTACTCCTGTTCATGGCGCAACTGGGATTGACATCAACAGCCTTTCCTCTGTATCCCCGCAGACGTCGGATTCAGTGCACGAACTACCACCCAAGCTTGTGAAGGAGATCCTCTCTGGTGAGTTCATGGAACTTGCAAAATTGTTACCAAAGAACTTTAACTCGCTACAGCCTGCCCATGACGAGCCTCTCACTCTGACTCTCGAGAACTCAGTTATTAGGGTAAATAAGGTCAAGGCCACTTCCATAACTAACATAGAGGAGTGGACCTCAGCTTTTACGTCTTACATGAGCGTTATTATCAGCAAGCATCCAACTCGTGCTTCAGAATTGTTAGAATACCTTTCCTTTATTCGGTATGCAGCTAACTATCACAGGGGCCTAGGTTGGTGCGTTTACGATGTCAAATTTCGCCAAAAGGTTGCTGCCAATAAGTTTCTAAAATGGTCGACCATAGACAGCCAACTATGGCTTAAAACGTTTACTGTTGCCCCTTCCCTTATGAAGGAAGAACTTGGTTTTTTCCAATCAAGACCCTCACCCATGTCAAGTACAGCTAGAGGGAACGAACCTCGTTCTTGCCACATTTTTAAGAGGGGTTTCTCATGTGCGAGGGCCCCCTGCCCCTATGTACACAAGTGCAACAAGCCAGGTTGTGGAGGGGATCACCCCAGGACCAGGTGCGCCCTTTCCTCCGATTCCGAAACGCGGCAACCCCCACGGGCTGGGAATTCCAACAGCAAGCACCATAGCTCGTGCCACCGTGGCAAGTAATTTTGGGGGTGTAGTCACCCCAGTTAATGTCTTTAATCTGCAATGGGCTCTCTGCAGCCACCCCGACAGGTTTTTTGTTAATAAACTGTGCTTTCTCGAGGAATCTACCTACTGCTTTTCTCAATCCTGATGTGGTCTCTTCAAATTTAGCTGAGGAAGTGGCAAAAGGACGCACTGCAGGTCCCTTCCCTTCCCCCCCATTTGAGAATTTCCAAGTTTCACCTATCGGCCTCGTTCCTAAAAAGCACTCAGACAAGTTCCGAACAATATTCCATTTGCCTTTCCCAAATCAGGGACCACCAGCATAAACCATTTCATCGACAAGGATGATTTGTCCCTCCAATACATCACTATCGACAATGCAATTTCTGGTATTCAGAGGTTCGGTTCCGACTGTTTCATGGCCAAAACTGAGATAGAATCAGCTTTTCGGCTCTTCCCCGTTCATCCCCATGATTGGGAACTTTTGGGCATGTTCTGGAAGGGGTCTTACTATTTTGATAAAGTGCTCCCCTTTGGGCTCCATTCGCCCCCGTTTATTTTCAATCAGCTTTCCCACGCAATCGAGTGGATATTGCAAAACAACTGTGGAATCTCCTTCGTATGTCACATCTTGGATGATTTCCTTATAATAGAACCCCCTGCCCCCACCCCACCTTTCAATTCCCTTTGCCAGACAAGTTTGTCTAGCATGATTTTGTCCTTCAAAAACCTTAACATCCCCATTTCAGTAGCCAAAACGGAGGGTCCCTGCAAAGTTATTCAGTTCATGGGAAGTATTCTCGATTCACATACCATGGAAGCCAGGCTGCCAGAGGATAAGGTACAGCAGATTACAACCGCTCTCAGTGAGTTCCAATCCAAGCGATCAACAACCCTGCAAGCGCTTCAGTCTCTGATCGGTACTCTAAGTTTCGCCTGTAAGGTGATTTCCCCGGGATGCCCGTTTCTGCAAAGAATGATTGGCCTTACCAGAGGTGTCGAACAACCCCATCACCTCATCAAGCTTACAACGGGTTTTTATAAAGATATTGATATATGGAGCTTGTTCATTGACCAGTGGAATGGTGTAGGGATGTTCTTGTCCTCCCAGTGTGACACCTCTGAAACCCTCTCCCTCTTTACAGACGCCTCTGGCTCCATTGGTTATGGGTTTTTTTTTCAAACTCATTGGTTTCATGGCAAGTGGTTACCCCACCAACATCTAAGATCTCCCAGCATAAGCATTCTTTGGCAAGAATTACTTGCTATCATTGTCCCTTGCCACCTCTGGGGGTCCCAGTGGACATCCAAGCACATCAAGTTCCATTGTGACAACTTAGGTGTGGTAGAGGTCATTAATTCTCGGAAATCCAAAGTCCCCAGGGTTATGGACTTGGTGAGGGCCCTAACCCTCTGTACCCTAAAGCACAATTTCTACTTTCAAGCAGTACACCTCCCTGGGAAACTAAATACTATTGCGGACTCTCTTTCTCGGTTTCAGATGGAGTGCTTTCGTCAACTAGCCCCTCACTTCAATGCATCTCCAGACCACATCCCAGCCGGCCTACTCACTGTCTAAGTGGAGAAGCCCAATTTTACCTCGGGATGGCCCTTTCACAGAACACTAAGAAATCCTACTGCTCTGGCGTGCAACAGTTTTATTCCTTCTGCTCACAAACGGGACTTACACCCACTTTTCCCATCAACGAAGATACCCTGATAAAATTTTCGGTATACATGGCTCGTTCAGTTCAACATAGTACTATCAAAAATTATTTGTCGGCCATAAAGCATTACCATTCCAGTTATGGTTACCCGTTAGACCTATCAGCCTTTCTTCGTTTACAGCTCATTCTCAGTGGAGTTAGGCGCTCTCAGGGAGATAATTCCAAAACCCGGAGACCCATTACATTGCCTATCTTAAATTTATTTTACCACCTCCTCAATGTCACATATACCAGCAACAAAGATTCCTTAATGGTTTGGGCAGCTATGACACTTGCCTTTTTCGGTTTTCTTCGTATTGGGGAACTAACCTAATCATTGGGGAACTAACCTAACCATCATAACCTAACTAACCTAACCATCATAAACAGGTTGAACAACAAATATGGCTTCACAGGAACAGTACTTTGATGGTTCGAGTCGTGCATACGAGAGTGCTCCCAGAAAGTGATACTTGGAAGGCCGAGTCCAAGCCCCAGCTTATAAAGACTGGCGTAGCACAAGGTTCAGTGCTTGGCCCATTACTATTTATCCTATATTTTGCTCCATTAGAAGATGTGATTAGATGTCATGGCCTTGACTGCATGATGTATGCAGACGACTCACAGTTGTATATAACATTCAATCCTGATCATAGACATTCTGCTATAATCAATCTTGAACTAAGTATTAATGACATTCAGTCTTTCTTTCTAGAAAATAGGCTTAGTAACAATTCATCTAAGACTGAGATTGTTCATTTTTATTCTCGCTTTTCAAATCGCGCCCCTATTTCTGGAATTAACATGAATCAGCATTGTATATCGATCAGTGGAGAAGCACGCAATCTTGGAGTTATCTTTGACAAACATCTTACTATGTCTGGTCATGTGAATAATCTTTGTCGCACAGCTTCATTAGCAATTAGAAACATTGGTAGAATTAGAAAGTACCTTGATCAGCCGAGCACAGAACGCCTGGTACATGCTTTCGTAACATCTAAACTTGATTATTGTAATAGCATTTTGTATGGTTTACCTGCGAAGCAACTAAGTAAGTTGCAGCGCCTTCAAAACTCAGCTGCTCGACTAGTAACAAAAGCCAAACGTAGAGATCATATAACTCCTGTTCTACGCCAATTGCATTGGCTGCCTATTAATCAAAGAATAGTTTTTAAGGTTTTACTTATTACTTTTAAGATTATTAACGGCTATGCACCATCGTATTTAAGTAGTCTACCTGAATCCTATAAAGCGAAGCGCGCTTCGCGCTCTGCGACCAAAAGGCTATTAACAGTTCCTAAGTCATCCACAACTAAATACGGTGATAGAGCATTTTCAATTGCTGCGCCTAAGCTTTGGAATAAACTACCAGATTAGATCAAATATGCTGAAACTGTCAAACAATTCATATCTCTAGTTAAGACATATCTTTTCAAAGAAGCGTTTGACTGATCCTTGAGTCTTAATACTTTACAGATTATATTATTATATACATATATCACCCATCATTAATTCACATTATTCTAGTTATATATACATATCGTTACCTTTTTTTTTTGTTATTAGCCTTTGTTTTTGTATTATGTATCATGTAGTGTACACGCATTGAGGCGTAGCAAAATGCGTACTAAGAGCTGTAATTAAATTAAATGAAATGACCTGCGATTTTCACTTCAATCCTGAATGCCACCTTACATTTTCTGACCTAGTGTTCATGCCAAAGTCCTCAACTAAGTACATGCTGGTCCGATTAAAGGTTTCCAAAACAGACCCCTTTAGAAAAGTACAGACGATTGTCATTGGGAAGGCAAACTCTCATTTATGCCCTTTGTCTGCCATGTTGGTTTACCTAGAGTCCCGTACCCCCTTTCCCACCACACGGCCGTTATTTACTTTTCGGTCTGGCTCGTTTCTTACTCGAGGCAAATTCACAAATGAGACCAGGCTGTTACTCTCAAAGGGAGGGCTTAATTCAGCCGAATTCGCTGGTCACAGTTTCCGCATCAGTGCAGCTACCACAGCTGCCTCGGCTAACCTACCCCCTTGGCTCATTAAGGCCTTAGGGCGATGGTCCTCTGACTGTTTCGAATGGTATATAAAAACCCCACCCTCAGTTCTAGCACAGGTTTCCCAGACTCTTACAGAGCTCCTGTAACGTCTGTCATTTCTATGTATTGAGATTTTCTATTGTGGCTCGTCAATGGAGGAATGCTTCGCATTTGTGGGGATGAAGTGCTCCTCTCATCACACTTTTGCCCCCATAGACTCGACACTTTGTACTCCTGGAATGTACATATAGGTTAGTTGGGGCCTAGGAGGCCCACAATTGGTCACAGCCGACCTTGAGGGGAGGCCCAACTCCCTCTCCT
>NC_090879.1:36649794-36657294 GCF_036669935.1 Montipora foliosa
TTATAGGACTAGTACCCTACCGTTTTTTTCTCCAGCAGGACCCAGCAGTGTTGGCCATAAAACTAGTTTGTCTTTGATTTCTCAGGCTGGCGAAACAAATAGTTTAGTGATGGGACATGCCGTCTTACCTTGCTCAAAGGAGGGTGCCTGGGGTACTCCCCGTATGGGCTATATAGGTACGTGCAGCCCCAAAGGGTAAGGCTTTCAGCCGTTTTGGTCATAAATAGTGTATAATTATCAACTTCTTTAAGCAGTAGGGCCCCTTGTTTTTGAGCGATCAGCTAAAAACTATGGGATTCAATGAGTCACGATGCTCAAGGACACGTGCTATCATTTTGAAATTTCGTACAAATTTGGACATGTTGAAATAATGCTCATGTTATAAATTGATTCCGTGGCTCGTCATCATCAGCGCAGCTTCGATAATTAGCGGTGTAACTGTTACCAAGGCTTTAAATTTCTGTTGAAAAAAAATACGGGATGTGGTGTGCGTTGAACTACAGGCAAAAGGATTCAATTGCTTTTTTTTTATTGATTGCTGTTCGGGCAAACAGTCCTGTCTAGTGTTTGTTGTGAATATAAGCCTGTATTCACACTACTTTTAATTCAGCGATGATAATGCTCGCGAAATATCAAAAAGGTGTTTTTCCTCGGCTATTATGATTTTTACAGACATCGTTAGGATAAGAATGACTCTGAGGTTAAGAATTTCTATTCCAGATGGTCCGGATCGATGCAAGATATATATTTTAACGATAACTGTAGAAATCCTACCGCGCTCATTGGCTAGTTTTCATTGTCAGTAAGCGAATAGACACATGAAACTGTAATTTGTGCGACACGTCAATTAGCGAGAGCAGACAATTTGACAATTTGTTATCGTAAAAAGGAATTTGACGTCAGTTTTTAATAGCCCATTGCAGAAACGTGAGAGCACTGGGGCGAGTTTCTTATATTGATTAGATTGAAAATCTAAACATTCCAACCGAAAGGTTAACGAATGAAAAGCTACCCAAGCAAGTTTTAAGTGGAAATTTGTCAAAATGGGAGCCTTGTAAAAGTTGCAAAATTCTATACAAACCCTTATAATTTTGTCGCCTGTCTACCCAATACATACAAACTCTCTATTTTGGGTGATATTTGGGGAGCTACCATTTTGCCATTTTCCTCCTCCAAAAGCTTCTATTCTTGGTAAAGACTCTCAAATTTAGTTCATCTTTCATTTTTCAAACAAATGGAAAACAACCATACTCTTTCCCAGTCCTCTCACGTTTCTGCAATGGCCTATGCGTCTGTCCTGTTATTGACAATGAATTTCCTCATAATATTGTCAAATTAGTTGATCAATAACAGAAAAAACGCATGAAACGCTGACGTCAATATGTTAAATAACACATGCCAATCGTAGTGTATATTTCCCTCCCCGTTGCATAAGTCCCGTAACTAGTTTTATGACCAACAATGCTGGATCCTTCCGGAGAAAAAACGGTAGGGTACTAGTCCTATAAGCAACAAAGCCAGAAACCGCTCTCTCCGCATCTGCTGAGTTTCTTGGCCCTATCTCTTGATTTTCTTCATTTTTTCATGGGTCGACCATTAGGTTTTCTGTGAAAAACGAACGGCTGAAAAAAGGAAAGAAAAAAGTGAATTTCACTTGCATATCTACTTCCTCTGCTGCGTCAGCAAGTCCTTATATATTTTTTGGAGGAAAAGTAAGTAAAAATTGAAAAGCTGTAATGTGTCGTCGTTCGGTCATACTGACAGGATTACACTAGTCTAAAAATTAAAGCAATGGGTGGGTTTATCTATTTCAACATTGAAATGAAACGAGTTTCACTTGAAAAATAAACATATTGATCGGCGCGCGCAGTGAAGGGGATTCTCCATATTGGTCACGTTACAACTTGTGTGACATAGTGACAAATAAGGCTAGTGTTGCATTTGTGGCATCAACGGGTCCCGACGTTCATTTTAAGTGCTACATAAGCGGTGATTGTAAAATACAAGCAGCCATCAAGCATGAAACAGAAGTACAGACCATTCATCGAAAAACATGGTTCCATTCAAACCTGTCGTGTTCATTCAGGTGCACTTGCGCGAACCCACCTCTCAGAGATAACCGGCGAGTGTTCGTTGTTGTTGTTTTACGCTTAAGTTCCTAGTAGTAGTCATTAGGCTAGTAGTAATACAGGATTCAGTTATCATAAAAGCGGTAAATGAAAACTTACTACTTTCATCTTCTCCTAGCGTTCCGTCGATCTGTGGGAGAATGTACCAAAGGAGCTTGTCAGGACGACGGCAACGTTAATTAGTGACAGCCATTATTTACTTTTGGAGTATCTCGCAAGTCTTGAGAATTGATCAACTTTAATGCAACCTGCACCTCAAAACTGGATCTCCAGCTTATCCATTTACTGGAGCAAGCTTTTTGTCACTACTTAGAAGGTCAACAAACGAACCTGAACGGCAGAAGACATATTTTCACCGAGTGCAAGGGTTATGCAAATGAACTTTGACACGAGCGATAGTTGTGTAAATACACTGATTGCGGCAGATTTTAATCTGTTGTCGCGTGCAATCCAAGGAGATACCCAGCGGTTTGAACTTATGGAACGGTCTATTAAGGTAAGAAATTTACTGTGATCTGCTTTTTAGCCTTCATTTAGACCCAACTTTTGAGATTTTCTTCCTCAAACTTGGCTAAATTTTAGTAAGTGAACAAAGGCCTCAGAGTAGGGTGTCTTCCAGCCTCTCTGGTAAGCTTAGAATTTTCCGAAAAGTTTCCATATTTCGTCAGTGTAAGTAATGAATGTACCTTAGAATTTGTATGAAAACGAAATTCTGTGAGCTGCATTTTAGGGGACGTAGCACGCTTCACAAAATCGGTGAATTTTACCTTTCTGATCACGGTCGGCAACCTCAGTTCCGCCAAAATTCAATTTTGGCTCGTAGCAAAGGAAAAATAAGAAACTGGAAAATAATAAATTGCTTTTTTATATATATGTGCCAAATCCTTTTCACTGACAAAAAATGAGGGAAAATTATTTTTGGTCCCGAAGTCGAGTGGACCGCTTTTAGAGAGACTGCCACTTAATGTTGAGTTACAAAAGCTTTATGTCTGGTTAACCGCCAACAGATTAACACTTAATACTAAAAAGTCAAATTTCATAGTTTTTCATCCCTATCAAAAACAGCTTGCTTACCAGCCAAAAATTTGCATGTTTGATAATGAGCAAAATAAATACGTTGATCTCGAAGAGTGGCAAAGAGACACTTCAGCAGGGAATCAGACCAGTTGCAGCAACAAGCAGTGACAGAACAACCGCTGCTATCCCTTTGCCTTCAAAGCTGCCTCAAGTTAGTTTCCAGTTTCCTTTCACTTTCATCTTCCCTGATAATACAGCAGCGAGAGCTACTCTTAGGACTCCGGCAGGCCCAACTCTCATACAGAGACCAGAGCTAGCTCCATTACAGCCTAAACCAAGTAGCCTGGTTTTAGTACAGCCACAACCAACAAGCAGGGTTCCTGTTCTGGATTTTAAGACAAGCACAGTGCCATCAAACTCGGGTAGAAAAAGAGCTAAAAGGCAGCCAGATGAATGGAACAAGAAATCTTTCTACAAGAAAGATTGTTCACATTGTAGAAAGCCAAGACAGCACTTGACTCACCGACAGTACTATGGTAATTGGTATTGCGAGAACACAATGAGTGAGGACTTTGAGACTTGGAAAGAAAAACACCAAAACTCCAAAAAAAAAATAAATAAATAACAGACTAAAACAAAGTGGACCTTTTAGCAGAAAAACAAAAAATTTAGGATGCAGAGCAGTGGTTAAACTAACTTGGCAACCTGGGTAAGAAATAGGCTCCTGAGGAAGATGGAGGAAATGCCATTCAAAAGGCAAACTTTGAATGCTGCCTAACGTTAGAAGGCCCCACGCCCTTCAAAAGCAGAGGGAAAGTTTGTTCAATTTCTTTGACGTAATATTATGGCATGCCAGGTTTTACTTGTTCTTTTGTTGCCTTATTATAGTGCTTAATTCCAATCTTCTTTTAACCTTTTCTTGTGTTTGGGTTTCTGGGACGTTCTCAAGGAATCCCCTTTGCATGGGACTTCAACAGAGATGTGCCCCTTCTTGTGTTCTGGAGACAGGTGAGTGTTTTCTGTTGAGTGAACCAATCGTACTTTTTGGTTGTCGAATGTTATTCATAGGATTTCTTGTAATGGACTAATGACGACTCTGGGAATCGCCATAAAATTCTATGATCTTTGATTAAGAAAGGTAAAGTTTGGGAGCGTATTCTTACTAAATCGTTGTAAAAAGGTTGTAATTGTAGTTAAGAATTTGATAACATTAATTTCTTCTTGTTTCATATTGGGTAAATCAAGGTACTTACTCCTTCTTTCGATAAATAGTCTTCACTTTTGTGGCGAAGTTGTTCTTCTTCCAAGCTGGGCTTAATAAGTATCTTAGCTTGGTTCAGTTGTCTTGTTGTTTGCCTTTGGTCTGGTTTCTTTTGTTGTTTTTTTGAGACATGTCATGAATGCCCATGAATGCCCAAGATCAGGCGCCACCGAGAGGGATTTTTAATTCTCAGCTACATTCGCGAGGCAGACGAAGTCTTCAAGAGAAGCAAGGAAAGGAAAACCAATCCAAGAGATAAAATGATTCCTTGTTTCTATGGCAATTGACTTGCTTACTTCTTAAATTGTTTTTTTATTTAAGCTCAATAACTGGTGAATTATATTTCATTGAAGTGGAAGCGGTAAGAGTGGATTTTAAAGGTGAAATTCGACTATTCAAAGTCCATGTATGTATCAGAAATTTATGTCTATTCGGTTCTTCTAATCTTAGTTAAAACAGTGTTTATATTTTAGCGGAGTCTATTGGTGGACGAATTTTGCTTATGACGTTACGTACAAACGCCCGTAAAGACTGTCAGGGTGGAGGTGGGGAGGCAGGACAGCCTCTGGGGATGGGAGTGTTCATGCAGTTTTCCTTGGTGGGAAATTGTGTGGCAGCGTTGCATTGGAAACCTGCATGGCAGGAAATCATATTAGTGACCAGCAACAGAATAAAGATTAAAGAACAGAAAAGAGAACGAGAGAAAAGGCGACGAAATTTCAGAAATTTAAGTGAAGAAATCCTTGAGAGAAGCAGAGTAAGGAGAAGAAAAGAAAATTTCAGTGAAAATCAATGTAAAGCTAAGAGAAAAAGAGCGAGAGCCAAAACACTTCTTTACAATGGTTACCTTTTGGTAATGTTTTCCTTCTTAAAATAAGCCTGTCTGCCTCACATATTTTGTAAAGACAAGACAAGACGCCGACAGAAGTCGAAGGCAACCCCAAGGCTCCTTTTTCATTAGCTTCACCCGTAATTTACGACATTAGTCGCAACTCACGGCAGGGGTGGGCACCACTCCAATCCCATTGCATGCACAACTTGTCACCACTAATACTGGTACTCATTTTACCCACCACGAATGGATGGAGAGCTGAGTGAACTTTGGAGTGCAGAAGCTGGGATTCGAACCCGAAACACTGGAATGCAGTCTGGGAGCGATACCCACTACACTACACTATGCACTCTCCTTAGCTAAAAAAACAAAGAAGGCCTCAAAACGTTTGCAATTCTATGTTGACAGAAATTCTGACACATTTCAACAATCACATTTATAGGCTTTTTGTGTGAAATGGATGTCCATTTGTCGGCTGCTTTGTTTGACTGCAAAATTGCAGTCGAGTAAGCGAATTTACAACGCGTTAAGTTGACTTTTTAGCAAGTACAAGATTTTTGTTATTGTTCTCAAGTGAAGAGAGAGAGAGAGTAAAGGTTGTCAGACAAACAGAAAATGTTTTGAAAGAGATTACTGTGCATGTACTGTGATTACTCTAAAAGAGATTACTGACGGTCAGCGGTTTGCGGTCAGCATGATGGCCGGACACAGGATTCTGGGCTCCACCATTTTAATTGGTTTTCTTGTTTCAGTATGCTTCCAAAACACTTTTTACCACACAAAAAGCCAGTGGAATGTTCTGTCAGCCTACAAGATCGGGCCTGTAATGTTTTTGCTGGGTTCACAGCTAAAACTGTATCAAAACACGCTGAATCATTCTCAACCACATAAAATGCGACACTTTGCTGCTCGCACGATATATTCCACCTGGAATTATAAACATGTGGACATAAACGCACTTTACATAGAAAATGCAGTATGGTCTGTCATGAATATCTTTGACGACATCAACAACGTTGAGTACACCCTTAACACACTGTATAATAACATCATAACAGCGCAAATACATGAGAGGAAAGTTAAAATCTGATCAAAATCCTTGCCTTGGATCACCTCCACAACACGGAATGAAGCTTGTAAAGGGAAAATTCAAGGCTCCTAAGAGAAGAACAACTGGTGTAGTACCAGGACTACATAGCCATAATTCATTACCATTACTAATAGGCACGTATGATTTACCTTTACCCTTTGAAAATCTAACAGTGAAAGCTATTAGGATACTTACATTGTACTTTTTTCTTTAAAGATCCTTCTTCGGATCCAACTCTACTCCAGTCCAATGGCCTGATTGTGACACATACGTGGAGGCAGTTATCTCCAGACTATGTGAGCTTAACCAGGGTCCTGAAAAATTGAAGGAAAGCACAAAACCACACTGGACACTGGTATGCAGGGGCGTATAAAGAGATAAGGGAACACATCATCAGCAATGGAAAAATAAGGAGAGAGACAAAGATTCAGATGCCTGAAGTGAACCAACACGCAGTCAGCGGTCTATCAAGCGAGAAAAGAAGAGTCAGCTACAAGCAGTGACAGTACAACCTCTGCTATCCCTTTGCCTTCAAAGCTGCCTCAAGTTAGTTTCCATTTTCCTTTCACTTTCATCTTCCCTGATAATACAGCAGCGACAGCTGCTCTTAGGACTCTGGGAGGCCCAAATCTCATAGAGAGGCCAGAGCTAGCTCCATTACAGCCTAAACCAAGTAGCCTGGTTTTAGTACAGCCACAACCAACAAGCAGGGTTCCTGTTCTGGATTTTAAGACAAGCACAGAGCCATCAAACTCGGGTAGAAAAAGAGCTAAAAAGCAGCAAGATGAATGCAACAAGAAATCTTTCTACGAGAAAGATTGTTCACATTGCATTGTATTGCAAGAACACAATGAACGACAACTTGGAAACTTGGAAAGAAAAACATCAAAACTCCAAAAAAAAAAAAAACAGAAAAAAAAAAGACTAAAACAAAGCGGACCTTCTAGAAGAAAGAAACAAAATTTAGGATCCAGAGCAGTGGTTAAACTAACTTGGCACCCTGGGTAAGAAATAGGTTTCTGAGGAAGATGGAGTAAATGCCATTTAAAAGGCAAACTTTGAATGCTGCCGAACATCAATGTTAGAAGGTCTCATGCCCTTCAAAAGCAGAGGGAAAGTTTGTTCAATTTCTTTGACGTAATATCATGACATGCCAGGTTCTACTTCGTTC
>NC_090879.1:36674794-36677294 GCF_036669935.1 Montipora foliosa
TCAAAATGTACAATGATAAGTCCAAGGAAGCAATTGGTTCTCAATTTCACACAAATATAGAGAGCCATTGCCACAAACAAGTTCAAATGCATGAGGTAGCAAGGCATTTAACAAAGACGTTTAAGTTGCAGGCTCCAAAACATATGGGAGAGTGTTTTCAGTACAACCACGTGTACTTCACCACAATAAATGAGCAACATGCTACAGTCGAGGAATTTGTACCAGGACCCTTTGCCAAATTGATAAATAATGATGGGAAGAAAGCCAAACCATCCGAAGATGCAGATGATGCTTTAAAAGATTTGTTTGCTAAAGCAGAGTGTCTAGTTCACGACACATATGAATCATCCAACCAAAAACTCATGCTACTAGATATACAGGGATCTGGCTACTGTTTTTACGATCCAGAAATAGCAACGAATGTGCTTTTGGATGCCAACAGCATGGAATTTTATTTCTGCTGCGGAAATTGTTCATCAGAAGGGATAACAGGCTTGATTGATGCACATGAATGCAATGACTACTGCAAGATGATGGGCCTAAGTCAGCCATAGTCTGCATTCCATTTCCTTCCACACCTCGGCAAAACAGCTGTTTTATGACTGGTTTATTTTATTTTTATTCAATTATTGTTACATTACATACAGAACTCTTTTCATGGTTCTTATCATCCATTGGAAGGTGAACATGTTATATAGTTCAGTTCATTTACAAAAAGGAATTGTTTTGCGGATTTTTGCCTGTGTTCGGACCTTGTCTTAGGCATCTTGAGTTTGTGCAAATAATATGCAAAATTTACAGGTTATTGTTTAATATGGGTATACTGACAGAAATAACCCTTTTCTAAGAAGTTATAAAATGAGATAAAGAATGCTGTATTTTGTCCTTTTTTGAAATTTAAACAGTAAAAAAACTGCAATAATGATTTATGATTGTGATGATCATGATGTTGGCTCCCTGTGCTGTGGCTTTAAGAAGAGATATGCCTCAGCTGGCTTTACCCCATTTATGTTTGGAAGAATTCGTTCACATTCCTCTCTCAAACTACTTGGCAAGAAATTATCTCCAACAGACATGACACCCGCTAATGTAGCAACCTCATCCAGAGCTTCTTGAGTGACTTGCAAACCTATGGTATACAAAATAAGAAACCAGTACAAACCAATAAACTTGCTGATGTCTCAAGACCTTCATGTACGTATTGAGTCCCTCTCTATTTTGAAATGCAATAGTGATGGTTAAAACTATTAGAGCTGGTTATTTAAAGAAGGTCTAACTTATATCCTGGTTTAAGGTATTCAGGTTAAGTACATAAATGGATTTCTAGTCTGGATGACTAAACGATGCTCTAAACAGAAAATGAGGGTTAGATGTGAGGGTTAGCCGAATTTAAATGGCCTTTAGAATGTGGTTTTGTTAAACACCATTTAAATTGTGTTTAAGTAACCAGCCCTTAATCTTTTTGCAAACAACTTGGAAAGCAATCTTCACAAATTAGCACTTGAAAAAAAGAAGGAAATATGCATATGTAATAATATCAAGCGATACCACACAGAGCTGCATTATATTGCCCAGGAAATGAATAGAGATGATTCGGTATCCCTTGTGGAACTCCAGCATTCTTTTGGCTTCTCACTCTGTGTGAATTCCACACAGTTTCCCTAAAGATATTCATTTCTTTTTGGATGACAGGAATTAGAATTGAATGCCAATAGGTTCCTGTTAAAAATGCAAACATAAAATAAGAACATACACATAGAACCATTATATAGACATGTCAAAGGTAAATATGTCAGGTCAATAGTTTATAAAATAACAAGAAATAGAAATACAAGCGGTTCTATTAACGAATACCTATCTGTTTGATTACTTGGATCATAGTGGCCTTGCTCGATCAGTATAGTCAGCTGCCTCTTAAAAAACCTCTCAAAGCGGTTGTGGAGATCTCCCCACCATCTTTCAATCTGTGAAAAATGGATCAACTCTATTATGGTTTATACAGAAATTCCAAGATCAACACAGCATGCAATGGAAGTCTTTTCTGATAGCCCGGAGTTAGTGGATTTTGTGATTGGGCTAGTGAATTCTGTTCTCAAGCGAACTTTTTCCTGAGAATTCGTATTACTTTACTTAGAACTTAAAGACAAATAATTGAAAATTCCTACTAATTCCACACGAACTGGATTTTCTCAAGCTCATCTCACAAAGTGAAATCTGCAAGAACAGTGTTACATTACAGACTAGATGTTGTATGATCTGCATGCACAATCTTTAGGTACAACCAATCTTAGAAATACCTTGGTAGTAAGTCTGAGTCCAGAAGCTCTCATTATAGCTTACTACAATGCATTGATAAAGCGAGTAATTAATTAATAATGGTTCTTCCTAGGTATTTTAAGCCAGGTTGACTGCCAGGCTTAATTCACTGGAAAATTGTTGCTGCCTAGCTACAGCTTTGTACAAGTGACTTTCTTTGCACCCTGTATTATAAGGCATTTTG
>NC_090879.1:36692294-36699794 GCF_036669935.1 Montipora foliosa
GTTGACCCACCAGAGACCACACTCCTCATCTTCATTCAGGTGGGAAAAAACATGGACACAAGCGGACTCTAAAAGTTTATTCTCCGTCTTTTGACAAGTAAACTTGAGAACCTTCCCAAATCTCACATCAGAGTCATTTTGGACAGCAACAATCGATGACAAAGTTCCTTTGTTTTCTTTGCCAGTTGTCACCCAACTTAGGATTTTCCCAGTGATAGGATCATTCGATCTCCTGTGACAGGATTCCTGGAACTCTTGCTCTGGTTCTGCCTTCTTGCTGCTGGATTTCTCAGGGTTGTTGGTTGGAAGCTTCCCTGTTATTCTCATATATTGCCACCAGTCAAAGATCTACAAAGCCGGAAAAATAATACATTACATGATTTTTATTCGCCTGACAATAAGCAGTTACCTGTTCCTCAATTTTAAACCTGATTTCTTATGAAGAGGTGTATGTGGGAAGGAAGAGAAAAGATTTTCAGCAGCATCAATTGGTAGTTAAAATTTTAAAAATCAAACATTTCAACATAGATTTTGTAACATACAATGCACCTATGTAACACTTGTACTGTCTTACTTATCATGCAAAAGAATTGACTGTGCAGCTACAAAACGTGTTAATGCACTTGTCCCCAAACGTTTGCCAGTTTGTTGCTCTATACAGTAACATAACATACATGTATATAAGTACATGAAGGCACAGCAACTAAACTTATCTCCACTTACTCTGTAAGTCTCCATAACATTGGCTTCTGTTGGTCACTCTTCTACATATCCAGCTGTTCATCCTTTCATAAACATACATCCACCAACTGTGTACGGGACCATGGGAAGCAATTCCTCTGGCAATATGGCGTACCATGTGCATACTTATAGTCTACATTGAGGTCAAACATGATAACAACAGTAATGAACATCCCTTTCAATCACTGTTGGAATAATAGCTGAAAATATTATGCTTGAGTTGAGCTATAGTATTTCCAAAAAGTATTCTTGCACAAACAGTGTCAGCAAAAAAACAACCCAGTTGTTCAAAGGGTGGAAAATGCAATCCACCATATACATAAATCAATATGCAGTGGACAAGTGTTAATTAACAAAACTGCACTATCCGCTGAATAGTGAGCAGATAGCATTATCTACCTCTGAACCACTGGTGCCTGACTTTTCCATATGGCACAAAATTCACTTAGAATGGCTCCTAAGGATTTTAGAAATGGGAAAATTTCAAGCCATAGGCCTAGCCTGCAGACCTCATTTTTTGCAAAACTTCAACCGCAACCCCAAAGCATTATCCATAACCATATAAACATGAATGCACTAAAGTGAGAGAACTATATTGTACATTAAGTATGATATATACTGAACTGGTATTTCTGTGATCCCTTAATTTGTTACCACCAAGAAAAATTAACAACAATTTACAATAATACCTGAACACTTATTGGAAAGTCTCGTTCGATCAAAGACAATACAACATTGGCCTCCTCTTCCAACTCTAAAACTCTTGCCAGCTCCTGGATGTCATCACAAAGTGCTGATAATAGGTCAAATAGTCTAAACAGGGTAACTCTCTGACTCCTTCCCAATAGCGGCTTTCGAAAACAGAACTTCAGTATTCCATCAGTTACCAACTAAAAGGAAAAATAAAAAATTTTCGACCCTTGCAGATGCTTAATCCAAATGCCGATTCACAAATGTAATGTGCTAAATATTACAGAACAAAACTTGACTGTGGAATCCTAACTTGAGGAACCATATCTTACATGAACTTCCTGAAAACTCGAAGCAACTTACAGTAGTAAGTGCCAGGATTAGTATTGATCTTCTTGGACTGGAAATTTGTTTTAATGAACACCGTGTACCGTGATTCCCTGCATGCCCGTCTCATAGAGGGAATTGGGCATTCCCTGGATTCAATTCAAAATGTGACACTGTCATAAGATAACTTGAATCTCCTACAAATTTGAACCACATTTTATACCTTGAAATTGGCTTCCATTTTTAAAAACTTTCCTTGAACCTTTTAAAATTTAGTTGATGCTTAAGATCAGAGTAGATTACAAGTGCTTAAAGTTTCTGACACTGTTAAAAAGGCTGGAGGCAAATAAAGGGTAACTCAATGCCACAGTAGATTTCTGAAACCCTTGATTTCTGCTACCTCTTTGCACTAATGTACAAAAAATAGGGATTTAACTGTACCAACACACCTGCTTCCAGTCATGGGACTTCATGTATGAGTATTTGGCAAAAAGTGGTCTAGGACTCCAACCATACCCTACAGGAACTTGGACATTACCAGCCCTTTTATCAGCAACCTTCAATTCATCACAGGTGAGACGGAATGGGGCATCAGGCAGTTTTTCTTTCTGCTTTCCTTTTTTACCTAAAGGAAGGCAACCACATTTAAGTGATAAATCTTGACATGATTTATCTTCATGCATTTTGTCACTGATCAAGAGCTTGCGTCAAAACCACTTGCAATTTATATTAACCAATAATACAATATGTGAAATGTGTGTAATAAAATAGTTCTTAGTAATATACTGTATAATAGTACAATAATTTATTATTATGTGGATGGAGGCTTATAGCTTTGTAGGTCCAGATATAGGCACCAACAGTAAATTTGATGGGATGCTAGTCCACATTCATTTTTACACTTACATCAGACAATGCATTATTCATACCCCTTTTTGAAGACTCTTCACTGGATTTTTCTTGGTTTTCTACTACCCAGCTTGATTGAAATCGACCAAGTTGTTGTTCTGCTTTTCTAACCTTCTGACTATCTTTGTAACCTGTCAGTAATTGTACCATTTCACTGGTTACATTCTTGATCAAATGCATGGTATCTGGGTAAACCTGTTCTGTGCGGTCGTGGTCTGGTAAAAGCATCAAGCAGTAACAGCCTTTGCTTCCAGTAGCTGTAGCAAATCCAGCAGCCTGGGTAGGATTCTTGGCTTTTTCATAAGCCAAGCTATTCACCATAACTTCTTCCTGTGTTAATCTTTCAGGAGGTGGGCGATGCTCTGCTTTCCCGGAAGGAAAGGTTTTCTTTGCCTTCCTCAGAGGGTGTGTAGGAGGCAGAAAGCATCTGTTGTTTAGATACACAACTTTGTCAAGAGCAGTAACATGGGTACCTGTAAAACATAATATGTGCATGTTGTAAGTTAAGCACTAAATTTATTTTTCTTTATTTTGCAGGTGGCTAGACACCTTACCAATTAATCATTCCTAATACTGTATAAACAGAAATTGACCAGATTTGTAAAATAATATTTCAAACTTCCCAACAATTAGATCAACTGAATACCGATAGTAATAAAATCTTTCTTTTATTTTTTGGTTAAATTTTCAGCATGCTTCCAAGAAGTGATACACATGGCTTACTAACTGCAGGCTTGTCAATCAGTTGTTATCAGCTGCTGCAATTTAAGATGCCCACAAAATCTAATCTTTTGGGGAAGGTCTCTACTCTTGCATCAAGTATAGAAATTTAAAGTTGTTTGTTTAAGGGACAACAATAATGTGTGCCTATCAACAAGATTTTTTTTTGGCATAAATTACTCAGCTGTTTGGTTGGTTAAGGTTACTTCCCACCTTCGCACCTGTTTCAATAAAACCTTAACAAACTAAATATCAGAAGGTAGTTTACAATAAAAAATACAAATTAAGTGAGTTTTGATTTTAGGAAGTGTCAGGAGCCTGTAAGGCATGAAACTACAGAGGGTTCTTCTATTAAATTTGTCAGGTATTTGATGCTGCAGCATGAGAAAAAATGGCTGCACAGTCTTATCCACAAGGCATCAATCAACAAAACTTTGTCAGGCTTTCTCAATATCCTGATTGGTTGTCTAGATATCTGTATTTAAAGTTGGAGTTTCCAAGACGTGTTGCGCAAGGTGCGAATCAAAGTAACCTTAAGACAGTGTCCACTGTGGGAGGGTATTCTAAATATTATTTAAAATTTTACCAACATGTTGGTGACTAATTATTTGTAATTTTGCCTACATGTAGGTGACTCACCTATACTCTCACACCACATACATCCTTGCAAGGCTCCAGCACCAACACAGCAGAACACTTTGTTTAATCCTGGATAGTCTAACACATAATTGTGTAGGTGCACACGGAAGTAAAACTGTTCATCTTTATATCCATCGTAGAATAAAGTTTCAGATAGTGTCATTATCTCATCAACAACTACTTCTAAGTATGGATCAACTGATTTGGCTTCACCCTTCCCGTTTGCCGGAATAACTCCAACCAACATCACGTTTTCAAAGAGATTACGACAAACTTTAGGCCAGTTAAGAACACTGAGCATAATTGGCCACATGGAGTAACATATCTTGTTGGCACTGAATGGGTCTACTCCATCAGTACTCAGCTGTACGGAGAGCCCACGAGGATCACCTTGAAACAAGCCATCCGGAGCATATGCAGCCTTCCACTTGGGAGAATCAAAAATGTCCGTCATTAAGCCTCCCATATCTGGACGCAGTGCATGCTCTTGTAACATTTTTGAAGTTTCTTTGCATTCAAAAAGACGTCTCCATCGAGGACCAAGTGGATAATACAGAAATCGTCGGCGAGGCTGACCATTTGCGGCATAACGGCTTTCATTGCACTTGGGGCATTTTTTAAGTTTCGTGTAGTCGTAACGATCCGTTTTTCGAAAAAGAATACAATCGTTTGGGCAAGCGTGGTAACATTCTGTAGGCAACAAGTTTGGTTTAATGAAATTGTACGCTTGATCATATGAGGAAGGTAAGTTATTGCCTTTTGGTAAGACATTGCAATGTTCGTGAGCAAGTAAACTAGACAGAGCACTTTTACTTATGGAAGGATGACTTGAAAACCAGTGGAAATAGCCAGCTAAAACTTCCATCACAGTTTTATTGCTACCTTCATATAAAGGCAAGACAGTAGCGTGATCCAGCTCATCGGGTGAATCGTTGTCCTCCTCCACAACGTTTTCTTGATCACAACTTGCATCATCTGAAGTAACAGTGCTTGTTTCGTCTGACCATACTGCCGATTGGAAGTCAGCGTTGCTGAAATCGTGCTGGACCTTGTCATGCCCTTCGTGGCTTATTTCACACTCCAAGTCTAGCTCTGACATTGACCCTGACATTGACCCTGACATTGCAACAGGAGACTCTTTGTTCGAAAACGAGGAAGAGTTCGAGCTTGCGTTGCCATCGTCAGAAGACTCACCCGAAGAATCAACAACAGCGTGTGAGACGAGAGAAGGCTGATTAAACGAGGAGTTTGCGTTATCATTATCGTCAGAAAACTCCCTGGAAGACTTAACACCAGTGTCCAGGACAAGATCTACAGAATCCTGATTCAGACGAGAAAAATTCGAGTTACATGTATCATCGCCAGATGACTCCTCGGAAGATTCAGCGCCTCTTTGAAAAATCGTCTTGTGTCGCCGCGCTTTTTTCGCTGAACATAACTTTCCTCGACACAAATGGCACCAACAAGGTATAAGAGCTGATTTTCTTTCTCTGTCCCTTCGCTTTCTTCTGGTTTCTCGCACAGAGTTCATAGTACATACCGTATTCATAACCAACAAGTTACCGTAACCAACATCGAAACAAACGCAGAGAGTTTAGAGGGAGCCCTGGGAACAAGTTTGTTTGTCCAATGGTTGTGCGAAGAAATATCACGTGAGAGATTAATGAAACCGTCCTTCCCCCTGTTTCCCGCTTCTTTTCGAATTGAATCCCTCATGCGTGCATGCTTGAGCGAATATCGATCATTGTTCTTCAAGTGCGTTTATTGTTCTTTCCGAAAAATTATGTCTGGGCTGTCTGTTGAAATGCTTAGTAGCATTGTGTCTCAGTTAGCTGGTCAGGGGTTAACGTTGCAGCAAGGAAATAATTCATCAAACATTGGTCACTCGGGCTTGTCGATCGCGAGTACAATTCCGATCGTTAATGAAGATGAAGTTCTCGTTGGCGAAGAAAAATTTACGATGGAAAATCTTCTCTCCAAACGGAAAAGAAATGGAAAGGCCACACAGGCACAGCAGACATTCTCGGTAGGTAACAGTAACGGCTAGATCTAGAGATCTTTTGTTTGAAACTGCATTGAATGATCCTGCGAGTCAAATTGTTTCATAAATTTGAGCGCCAAAATCTGCCGCTTGAAGCACAATCAAACATTCTCAAAGTCATGCTTTACTGCAAGCAGCAGAATAAGCTTAAGCTTGATCATTTCAGGTTGCATCGTTCGTCATACAAAACAAGAAACTTTGCTTTCCACCAAATGCAAAAGGATAAATTATAGTCATATATTTGCAGTATGTTTTGAGAGAAGCAGCGAAGATTACTGGTTTGTGGGACAGTGCGCCCCTCTTCAGGGATATATCTTCCAAGGACATGGAGAAATTTATTTTAAAGGTAAGCTTAATATCTTAATTAAGTTTATTACAAGAGACCTCTTTAGCTTGGGCGGTTTGTTTTCCCATTGTAGACCACTTAGTGAAACTCTTCAGAATTCTTTCAAATTTATAAATAGTCACATGTAAGCTTATATGAATGAATAATTTCAAGATGGATAAAAGAAAAAGTCTCCAGAGGATATCAAATGGTCTACAATGGGGAAACAAACCGCCCATGCCAAGCTTAAGCTACAGAGGTCTATTAAGCCTGACATTGCTTTTTTGTCATGGGAAATATATAAATGCAATATTTAACAAGTTAAAATCAATTTTATTTCAGGTAACAAATGCACTCCCAACTCTGAAGTGCCACAATGGGATGAAAAAAATTAGAGAACGGTTTTCTGAGATGATGACTTATCGTCGAAATCATCTCAAAAACACAAAATTCTGGAAAAGGTCAGAAAAGGTGAGATAAAGTTACGAAGAAACATTAACTAAATATTATATTTTAATTAAAATACCTTGGCTTAATTAAAGCCATTATCCTTTTGGACCATTTTAATTAACGAAGATAACACATCAGGCAGCATATAGGTTCTTGTTTCTTTCCTGCTTCTTATGATGGTATCCGGTCGTTTTGTTCCATGTTTATCATACGTATTCTCTATCAACTGATTAATTGGGGAGACAAATGTTTCTGACAAATTTCTCAATCTGTTGCCATTGCTCGACTTGTGGTAAGCTGTATAATTTGTTTAAAACTATTTTTGCTGTGGAACGAATTTACTACAGCGTGTTACGAAACGACTTTTTTATGGAACAAAGTGACTATTGTGTGGAACAAAACAACTTTTTTATGGAACAAAGTGACTTGGAACGAAACGACCACGAAATGAAGCGACCGCAATTCGTCTTTCTTACTCTTGCCTCACAAAGCTAAAGTTGTGTTGCCAGCCTGTTGTTTTGATGGCTGTCCTCACTGATACAACATATCCAGAGCTTTCATTGATAAATGAAAACTCCGATTTCTTTTATGTTGATATATAATGCCTTGAAGTTTTCTTTAGCAGTATATACCAACGCAATTTTGTAATTCCCTAGCT
>NC_090879.1:36707294-36739794 GCF_036669935.1 Montipora foliosa
TTCATAAAGGCGGCCATTCTGACGGCTGTGCGTACAGCCACAATTGCTTTAAATGTGACCGCAATCACAGGGCCAATCTGTGTACTTTTCGTCGCCCAAGTCCACCATCTGCCTTGGCCCCCCAGGCTGCCAGGTCCCCATCCTCTACCAATACAGCATTTCGTGGATCCCATCGCCCCAACACTAAGCCTTCCGACTCCAGTAAATCCGAAACGGCTTAAACATCTCTTAGAAGGGTTTTTCTATCCACTTTGAAGGGATTCATTTTTCCAGTGATTCCAATAATTTGATTTCTGCTATTGAAAATCCATCTGTTGTGGATGGCAAAATTGCTAAAGAGCTGGAAGCCCACAGGCTTGCTGGTCCCTTCCACAATCCCCCCCTTACCCCCTTTTGTGTTTCACCTTTAGGTGTTGTACCAAAAAAGAATTTGGGTGAATTTAGACTAATCCATCACCTGTCCTTCCCCAAGGGGTCTTCAGTTAACAACGGCATACCTCTTGAACACTCCCGAGTGTGCTATGCAACCATAGGGGATGCCATCAAACACATTAAAGTCGTAGGAACAGGGGCTTATTTGGCTAAGACGGATATAAAAAGTGCTTTCCGTATTTTACCCATAAACCCCGTTGACTACGGTTTGCTGGGAATGAAATGGAAGAATAAGTTTTAATGACCGTTGCATGCCCATGGGTTGTTCCAGCTCTTGCAAAACTTTTGAGACATTCAGCTCTGCTCTCGAGTGGATTGCCAGAACAAAGTTTAAAATACCACATGTGTTGCATTTATTAGACGACTTGTTATTCATTGCTTTATCAGAGCACCTTTGTCAACAACAATTGAATATTTTTCTGGAATTCTGCTCGTATTTGGGAGTTCCCATAGCACCAGAAAAGACTTGTGGCCCAGCAACAACTCTTTCTTTTGTTGGTATTGAATTGGATACTGTTGTGAAGGAGGCGAGGCTGTTACAGGATAAGCTTGATAAGTGTGTTATCCTCGAATTTCAACACTGCAAAAAGGTCACTCTTGGGGAGTTGCAGTCACTCATTGGGCTTTTAAACTTTGCATGTTCGGTTGTGCAGCCAGGTCGAGCCTTTTTGCGTCGCCTTATTGATTCGACCATTGGCATCTAGTCGCCTTCTCACAAAATCCGACTCAATCAAGAGGTTAAAAAAGACCTTGATCTTTGGCTAAAATTCTTGGAAGATTTCAATGGCAAATCTTTCTTTTTAGATGATCATTGGCTTTCGTCTAGCAAACTTAATTTGTACACAGATGCCTCAGGAGCTCATGGTTTTGGTGCAGTATTCGGCAGTCACTGGTGTTATGGGAAGTGGCCCAATGATTGGGCTTATCGTAATATTGCCCTCTTGGAATTCTACCCTATCGTTTTAAGTCTTTACCTGTGGGGCCATGCCATGTCCAATAAGCACGTGCTGTTTTTCACTGATAACAATGCTTTAGTCCATGTCATCAACAGACAGTCTTGCAAGGACAAGGAGTTAATTAATGTTCTTTGTTCGAAAGCTTGTCCTGGTATGCTTATGCTACAACATTATTTTCAAGGCTAAACACATTGCGGGCGTCAATAACATCTTAGCAGATGCTTTGTCCCGATTACAGGTACAGGCTTTCAAGCAAATGGCACCTCAGATGGACAGTTCTCCCACACCAATCCCACTCTGTCTGCAGCCTCAGAGCTTCAACCTGCAATCTTAGAGTTATTGTCATCTAGTCTGCAAAAGTCATCTCTTCCCACATATAAAAGGTCATGGCATTTATTTCAGCAATTTTCACACACTATTTTTGGGCATGCTTCCTTTCCTCTTCCCATCCCACCCAGGACCCACTTTTTATTGCATATCTATATGATAAGGGGTATGCGCCATCCACAGTAAATACCTATGTCTCTGCCCTTGCTTATTTTCACAAGCTTTCTAACTTTCCAGACCCCATTAAGTGTTTTTTCATTATGCAGATGCTAAAAGGGTATAGGAAGAAGGGGCAACGTGTTGATACAAGATTACCGATTACATTGCCCATTCTTCATAGAATTGTTGATTCGGTTGAGAATTTCTCTTGCCCAAATTATACCAAACTTCAATTCCGCGCTATGTGCTCATTAGCTTTTTATGCATTCCTGCGGGTTGGTGAGATGACCGCACCCACTAATGGAGCGTGTCCCCCTATTCAATTATGTCAATTGACTCAACTTCTTGATTCTACGGGAAAGATTGTGTCATTTAAACTTACTATCGCTGATTACAAACACAATTATAACAGGCCCCCTTTTTCCATTGTCATCAACCGCCAGCCATCTCATTGCTCAGTTGAGTCAGTGTTACTTTACTTGAAGCACAGGGGTCCTGCGCTGGGTCCACTTTTCATTGATTGTGGAAAACCCATCACTCGTAATTTGTTTGTTGAACAGCTTTCGTGGGCTTCGTATGATTCTTACATGATTTCAGTATGATTGTAAATAGTAATGTTCATGGGCTGTGAGCAGGGGCGACAGTCTCATGTTTTACTCCCTCATTATTTGAGGTGTATTTGTTTATTTGTTTTTGGCTGCATTTTCCTTGGGTGGGGCTGCAAAATGATTTCATTTCTCATTTTGCTTGGTGATTAATTTGCCCTCACCTTCACTGGGCAGTAGTCAGTGTTCTCTTTATCAGAATTTGCAACAATTTCTTGTAATTCAATCCATTGCAGTGTGATTAAAACGAGGCTATAGGTAAAGGCCTACAGCCATTTTACTCCAACTTTGGCTTGTCTCTCTTATCTCCCTGCCCAGTAAACATAGCTCGGAAAATGCAGCTTAGAGGCGATTTAATATTATATAATGAGTGGAAAACATAAAATAAATAAATAAAATAAGGTGGGTATGGAGTAATAAAATAGGTATATAAAATCACAATATATACAATGCAGTAAGATAAATTTACAACTATCTACAGAAGGGAAAGCAGTCAGTATCAAATTCTAAATTACGAATAGGTGATTTGAAAGCTGCAACTGTTGGCGTGACCTTGTCGTGTTCCATAGTTTGCTGCCATAGTAAGATAGAGAATGCAGGCCACATTTAGTAGCATTGACACGAGGGATAAAAAGAGAGTGTGTACCACTAGTACGTAGATTAATGCTGTGGGTTTTTAAACTAAACATATTGGTAATTTATTCCGGTGCCAGCCCATTAAGAGATTTGTATACCAATGTAAGGATATAATGCACGCCCATTAAATAGTGATGGTTGTCCCACATGATTAAGTAATTGCACATGATTACTGTCATTTAGCTATAAAAAATTACGAAAAAACGTTTCTTAAAAACATTTAAGAAATTTTGTAAAAACGGTTAAAAATGCACGACTAAAAAAATACACGACATTTCGACGTTCTTGGATGTCATTATCAAGTGAAAAAAAAAGACAGTGTGAATATTCTATAAATACAAAAAAAACAATAGTTCATTAAGAAAAAAGGTAACATAAAAATATGCTACAAGCTAAACAAAGAGTTTAGCACTGATGGAGTCACTCTTAGTGTTAAGGCTAGGCCTCAGTTCTTTAATCAATAGCATTTCGTAAACAAGGCAGTCAAATTTCCCATGGCACTTCTTAAGAACACGAAATTGGTCCTCATTAAGAAGATTTTTGTCACTGTGCGCTTCCAAAAGGTGTTTACCCATAGCCGAATACTTGTGCTCAAGAATGCGTTGATGAAGGTGTTGGGCTGTATACCGAAATCTGATCCTTGTGGTATTCCTCTAGTAAAAGAACACCAATTGGAGAATTGATCCCCAAGCTTAACTCTTTGAAAACGATCTGTGAGATAATTCTCCAACAATAAGCAGCTACTGCTATTAAGACCATAGGCAGATAACTTGGCTAACAGCAGGTCATGTGGTATACTATCAAATGCTTTTGACAGATCAATTCCGATAATCAACGAAAGTTGTCGCTTATCCAGGCCATGTCTGAACTCCTCTAATATGTGAAGCAAAGAAGTCTCACAGCTATAGTACTTACGATAAGCAGATAAAAATGGGGATGGGGTTGGGGTTGGGGTTGGGGTTGGGGCTGGTTGACAAGGATACGTTCAAATGCATTGTTAAAAGCTACAAGAACAGTAATAGGCCTATAATTAGTCTTGGAATATTCAACGCCCTTTTCGAATACAGGTGTGACCTGCCCAAACTTCCAATACTTGGGTATAGTGTTAGTTAATATAGAATAATTAAATAGATTACTTAATGGCCCAGCTATAGAATCAATACCATCCTTGATAATTCTTAAGGAATATTGTCCCAGCCCATGGCTTTTGCCAAGGGCAGTGAAAGGACAGTATTTTTGACAATAGTAGGATTTCTGGGTTTGAAAGTACACCCATAGCTGTGATGTTTGGACATAAAGTCATTAATTCCACGAATGCTAGGATGATCAGTAAAATTAAGACCATATTGGGATTCTTCAGGTATGGGCAAATCATTACCAATGTTAATAAAATATGCATTGAAAATATTGGCAATCCGTTTCTTATCAGTAATATACTCATTGTTCTCCAGTAATACAATATCATTAGCCTGTCCATGTTTGGAGTGAAATAACGCTCCGAATACCTTCCAGAAGTCCTTAGGTTTGGTAGAGATACTCTCAGCTTTGTGATGGTAGTAATTGATGATGGCTTTTCTTCTCAGTGTTGTGCAATAATTTCTTTGTCTCTTATATGTATTCCAATTGGTGGTAGTTGGATCAAGTTTATATTTTTTCCATAATCTGTTTCTATGGCGTGTAGCACGTCACAACTGGGGTGTCATATATGGTACATGTCCGCCTCTAACATGGAACTGGTTTACTGGGGCATGGATATCAATGACATCAGTTTGAAGTTTGGTAAGAGGCCAGGCTTGGTCATCCACATCATCAAAGATAGAAGCAACATGAAAAGGGGTAACAGCTAAATCGTTGGCAAATTCATCCCTATTGTAATTTTTGAAACTTCTGCACAGGATTTCCTGGATCTCAGAGGCGGGGCAGATGTTCTCATTATCGCATATACTAAAGAGTGGTCGCTGAGGTGTGGCTCAAGTACTCCTGATGATAAAAATCTCCTTTTGTTGTTAGTTAGAATGATGTCAATTAGTGTTTGCGAATATCGACTCACATGAGTTGGCTTGTCAATCAGAAAATCCATTATAAATATCACAGATGTCGATGAAGTGTTTGCCGTCACAACCATTTGCATCAGGTTTCAATAAAGTGCAGTTCAGATCACCAAGCAACAGCACATCCCCACACTGACTAGATGCACAGTCGAGCAGTTTACACAATTCATCCTTCCAGATGGATGTGCTGACACTTGGTGGTCTATATGCTCAAATTACTATGAGCCACCTCCTGCCAATTTTGAATTTGATCATTATAGCTTCAAGGGCACCAAGCCTTGGCATATTTGTAATATGGTGAAAGATTATGTCAGACCTGCAATAGCTCATAACGCCACCACCATTAATTCGAGAAAGTCGAGAAAGTGCATGTTTAATATAATAATAATAATAATAATAATAATAATAATAATAATACATGTTTCACCAGTGGATAAAATGTGTAGTTAGGTAATGCTAAATTTCTCTAGTAACCTAAACATTGTACAAGAACCTTCTATTTCCAAGTTTGTGACACCAGATAATGTTACTATCGTTAGTTCCCTCGCTGAAAATTCTTTTTTTTGGCAAGAAGTCAGAAAGGAAAGGGATGGTGGATGGCACCTAAGAAGAATAAGGAAATCTTGGATGACATCATTGTGTTCATTTCGTTTCTTAATACAATATGGCACCATGCTATTTACAAATTGACTTTAAAAAGTAAAACAACAATTTTAAGCATTTTAGCTTTGATAACTAGCCAGTAACTGATAAATTCTTGGGTGGCACAGTCGCTAATGATCGTTGCTCAGAGATTATCTGGTATATTGGATTCAAATTTTCAGAGATAGCTGATTATTCAATGCACTTTCAATATTCAGTGCTATTGAGGTGGCAACGAATTTCTCTTTCTGATCTTGCACCTGCACAAACAAGCTCTTGAATTTTGGCAACGAGCCGCTTGTTTATACGCTGATAAAGACCACCAGCCTACAGAAGAACAATGAAGAATAACAGACTGTGGCAGGCTGCTGAATTCAATTTCAGGCGGTTAACTTTTTCAAAACCAACCAACTTTTCTGACTTAAGCTCGCCTACTTTAATGTGAAGAGGGCACAAAAACGGGAAATTTCAGAACAAAAACTATGGTCCCAGCCATTCAGTGATTGATGTTACTCGTTGGCCCACCTTCAGTATTTCAGAAGTTACAAACACTGACATTATGGATTGCAAAAAAAGTAAATATCATCCAGCCAGATCATAGGAACATTATCAAGACGGAACTATGCACAACAAAACGAGGCACCAGCTAATACATGATAACCATGTGAACTTACCAGGCTGGTCCCAGCCATTCAGTGATTGATGTTACTCGTTGGCCCACCTTCAGTATTTCAGAAGTTACAAACACTGACATTATGGATTGCAAAAAAAGTAAATATCATCCAGCCAGATCATAGGAACATTATCAAGACGGAACTATGCACAACAAAACGAGGCACCAGCTAATACATGATAACCATGTGAACTTACATCTCCAGTAGGGTGCATGATGTGTTCATCGACGGACGGTAAATTGACGTGGATCCATCTTTCACTTTTTGCTGTGCCGTCTTCTATGGCTTTCCGCAGATTTTTTGATAGGCTTTTGCATTGCCACTCTGTCTTTTTAGTGAACTAAGAAGCAGCACAAAAAGTCTCTTATGATAAACCCATTCCGGTTATAATCGCCATTATAAATGCTCTACAGTTGCATTTTACCTTGTACTCAGGACATTTGATAATTTCTGCCATGTGCACCTGCACAGGACAATTTAGTTGTCTAGACTCATGAACAAGCTTCCCAGAACTGTTCTTCCAATAGGTGTGGTCACCGTTCTTCAACAAAAACAAATTGGAAAAAGGTATATACAATTACAATAACAATAATGATATCAAGAATGATGATGATGATGATGATGATAACCATCACAAACTGGAGAAGTTTGACATCATGATAATGTTTTTATAAAATAACCCTTCCGCTTGATTTCCTTGTTTCGCATTCATGTGTATATCAACACCATGCTGGCAATCATACACTTTGTGTTTCCTGGCAGAGATTCAAAAGCCCTGTTAAAGATAACCAGATTTCTCTCAAAATTATTTCAAAAATGCTCTATGCAGTTTGAATTAAAATCTGAGAATTCTGAACCATTCTGATATTTTTGAGATCATTGCGTGAAGGAAAATTCAAACTCTATAGAGGCATGCACAGCTCTTGTTCCATGGTTTTTTGTGTTAAACCACACAAACTATGCGAGATGGCTCCCAGTCCATATTCGTGACATGAAATTCCTTGACAAGGAGATTCCATCAGTAGCTGCTGACTTTCGAAAAGGACATTTTGTTGTGCAAAAGTCTTATCCTCCTTTCTTGTCTATACCAGTTGATCAAGCACATGAACAAAACAACAAAATCGTCAAAGGTGATGGGGGAGCGATTGGTTTGACTGAAAGTTCTTCCCAGTTATTACGTTGGATGGTGGATGGACCAGAGATTTCACAAATCATCAAAAGTTATCTGAAGAGTTGGTGAGGAAAAGGCACGGGGAAGGTCCACATGTCCATCACCACGAACAGATGAGCAGTGTCCAAGTAACTTTTCAAAATCAAGTTAAATCGCTATGCAGTGTTATTGAAGAAATGGGTAATCCTTTCCTTGAGCAGAGCAAGGATCTTCTTGCCCTGGGAACATATGACATTACGGACTCCAATGTTGTGGAAACTGTTAGAAAGATCGAAGAAATTGGCAAAGTACAATACCAAGCATTTGTAACCGAGAGACTTAAAAAACGGACAGCATCACTGTTCAAACCAATAAAGATAAACAAGTTGTCACTTTTCAGTAGTCCGCCTCAGTCCAAAGCAAAATCCAGTGACAAGCTACAAATAGCATCGCTATTTTCAGCCTTGTATGTTTCCTGCCACGTTCGTGATGGGGATTTGGAAACATTTTTTGTCATGAGAATCAAAGCTTTCTACCAGCCTTGTCTCAATTTGGGGAACTCAGAAAGGCACCAGATCAGAACTACTCCCTTACCATGAAAAAATCAGGAGTGTACAGGCGGAAAGGCCATTAGTTGAAGCGCTTCTACTTGATGGAGCGGCCATTCTAAAACTGCTGAGTCCTGGTCCTTCCTTCCGTTCGTGAAAAGTCAGCTCCAACAAGTTCGAAGAGTTGACCTCATATCGGACATATACATTGCGGATAGCCTTAAGGTGACAACCTGGAACAAAAGAGGAAAGGGAATACGACGGCATGCCAAACCAGACACTATAATTCCATGCAACTGGGCGGCTTTCTTAAGAAAGAACTATTTCCCTTCCTACCTTGGTCAGTTGGTTTCAGTTGAAGCAGAGCATGCACAAGTCATATCCACAAAAGGTGATTCCGTTGACTGCAATGGACAAAGAGATGACATATCTACAATCTTCAAACACCTTGAACATTCTCGCACCATATTCGTCCCCCTCCCTTTTTCAATGTTGTTGCAGCCAGTCACACAGTAAAATGTCATCTCAACACTGTCCAGGGGAAGGGGGTGTTTCTATGATTTTTGGCGAGGATTGTCTGAAGTGGCGGGAATATTTTTGAGCATGCACAGGGGAAGTGTAAAGCGTACACAGATGCTGGTAAACCCTTAGTCGTATTTATCAGTTGAAAATCAGTTTGTATAAGACGTTACTTAGGATTGAAAGGAATTTTCAAGAACAGCTTCAATGCCATCGTGAAATTCAGCCTTTTCACAACGGTTAACCATAACATGTAATAAAATAAGGTTGTCAACAGACCAACTTCCATTTTGACAACGGTAAACCGTTGTCACCATGTGAGTACATGCACAGTACATAGACACTGATTTTCTTATTACAAACAGTGTTAGGGCATAAATCCTACATTTGTAGGTACCACAAACGACTTTTACGTAAAATTCTGTAGTGCATCTGTTGCCAAAGGATAATTTTGTAAATGTAAATTGCATTATATTTCTCTGAAAAAGTACAGCTACATATTTAATATTTTAGTCTCTGTCCTTGTGTTTCTAGTATGAGTCCTATAGGCCTGTCCATGGATTCTATTCAATTGTTTATTTTGGCTACTGGAAACCGAACAATTTTATTTTTCACTCTTTTTTTGAACGTGCCACTCTCACCCTCTAATTGCCCTCAATAGCGTTGTCATGCAAGTCATCACTCACTGATTTTAAACATGTTCTCTAATGATTGGATTTAGATCAGGACTGTGTGGCGGACTATCTTAAGCAATTGTGCACTCACTCGTTGCAAAGCAGTGCTGGCTTTGGTTATTGCCTTGAATGAAGAGTCTTGTATTTCCTTTCTTTGATTTCACAAACACTTGCTCCGAAGTGTTATCAATGAAAGACGCAAAATAATTTCCCGTCATATGCTCATACTTGTGGCATAAAATAACTCCTACATTACTCTATAAAATCGCCCCTAAACACTTGACTACCTTTCCTCTACATCCAACTTTACTCCCTGTCGCTGTGCAATATTAGTTGAGACCTTCTGATTTTTTTTTGGTAGATCCTTCCAGTAGGAGCTCGTGCTTTGTCAAGCGGGTTGGTCTTGTGCACAAAAGCATTTGAAGTGCCCATGACTCCTTGTCATACTGTTCTCTCATCTTTTTGGCAAATGCAACGCCTAAGCTCTTCTCATTGTTAGTAAGCAGCCCTTTCTTTTCCGGGCCTAGTACCCTTTGCTATTTAAGGATCTTCCCATGGTGGGAACTGACACATTACTTTCACAGATGTTTGCCTCATTCTTGAGTCGCTTGGCAGTATCTTCCTCAGTTTAAGTAGAGTCCTTTTAAGCAGTCTCTCTTCTCTGGATGACAACTTTCTTGACCTTCCTCTTCTTTTGTGGATGACATTTGTGTGAGTTCGTGAATGCGTTGAACGACTGTTAAATTATTTTAACACTCGCATTACTGCAGATCAGTCGATTTTTGCAGCAATTTCTCGTAGGGAATACTTTTTTTCCATCTCCAAAAATCTGATGAGTGCTCGTTCTTCCACTGATGTTTTCTTCTTGTACACCATACTTGCTTTTTTCACTGAACTGTGTGACTAATCACACTTGACTTTCATGTCTGAGTACAAAAAAAAAAACTCTCCTATGCGTGACTATTGTGGCCAGGTTGTATTTATGTCATTTTTAAAGACCAAAAATAACATTTGCTATTTCTTTCTACCGAAATCTAGAGATTTAATATATTTCCCATCTTGCGTCAAGCAAAAGTTACAGCAAGATTTTCCCGGCTATCACAGTCTTTCTGGGCTATTCATGGAAACTACTTAACAATAAATGACAAGGTCTGATATTAATCAGATCGCTTTTTGCAACTCACACAATCTTCGACAAAAACCTTGAAACACTTTGAACATTCTCGCACCGTATTCTTCCCCCTCTCTTTTTCAATGTTGTTGCAGCCAGTCAAACAGTAAAATGTCATCTCAACACTGTCCAGGGGAAAGGGGTGTTTCAAGGACTTTTGGCGAGGATTGTAGCTTGGCTCCATGCAAGCACGAAGAGGCTGATACAAGGCTGCCTTGTGTGAGCATGCTAAGTGAGCAGCATTCCTAGCAAGGCATTGTTGGGGCTAGTGCTTGGAAGTATCACCACATTTTCCTTCTCGAAGCGAATGGGGTTGCATGAGGGAACCTACTCAAAGATGGTAACCACTGTGCACAACCATCCCTCAAGCATCAGAGAGCTGTCAAGAACTGTTAAAGTGTGGTTGTAAGAGCGAGAGAGGGTGTGCAGGCAGATGTAAATGCGTTAGTGCGGAGGTGCCTTGTACAGTCCTCTACAATTGTGGGGGACTGTACTATTATACACTGTCTCGGAATATTGGGATACCTAACAAGAAATAGGAGCAGCAACTTAGTCTCTACAGTTAAAGTGAAGGTATTCTCATAAATATACCAATGCAATAAAATACTTTCAATAAAAGGCGATGAGGATAACTACAGCTATGATGTTAACAGCAATCCTTCTCCTCACTCGACACATCAAAGAGGAAAGATGTTACTTGATTTATTTATAAGTTTATTTGCAGTTTTAGGGTATTACCCTTATCTGACAATATAAAATGAGCCTTGTTTCCATGCTGAAAGATCACGTGACCCTTCTTAACCTTTTAGATCTGTGTGGTTTTCATTACCCTTTCATTATTTTTTTGATGTGTGTCTTACAATTGTCAAAATAGCTGATACTACAAATAATCTTCACAAGCCTCGTTTTCATGCTGATGGGTCACCGGACTCTTCTTAATCACAACGATACATTCCGTTTGCACTTCTTTACTGTTTTTAGGGGTTTTTACTGATCTATATGCATAAAGTCAGAATTAATTAGGAATAGTTTGCGACAGCCTCGTTTCCATGCTGGAATCCTGGTGCAAGAAATTAAATATGCTGTATTTGCAATTATGGGATACATCTCGATGGGGTCCATATCCAATATTGTTTACTATGTAATAAACTATCATTGTGCCAAATTTGGTGCTTTTACCATAAACTCCACAATTATTTCACCATTCCTGCTGGACTATACATGGCTTCAATCCGAAAAAAAAGTAACATTTTTGTCAAATTATTGAAAGGCCGCTGAAAGGGTAAAACATGGTAAAAATAAAGAATATTTTCGTCGCTACACAACATAAAAATCAACTGTGTTAATTATATCTGTGTCGACGTATCTTCCACGAGTTTAAATTACAAATACATCCTTGGTTCCTTGGTGTGTTTCTTTGAAGGTACAATAAGCTCTCCACGAAGCAAGAGGAGGAGACCCTGCAACAGGAAATCAGTTTCCTACTCTTGTTCATTCTCAGTCAAATCTATTGCCACCCTTCCCCCCCCCCCCCCCCCCAGGAAACCTGTCACACTCCCTAGACACAAGTGAACAGGAGAAGTACCTGTATGCGTTGCCCGCCAACACTGCTGGTCAATCAAAAGTTTCCAGCATTCTACTCCTTCCAAAACCTGTACCTTAACCACAGCAACTGTTAATGATAGTACCACTCTTTGCACAATTGCAGGCCAGTGTAATCCCTGCAATTCCAACCAGCACTCAGAGCTGTCATAAAAGAAAAGATGAAGAGGACAACATGCTGATAGTTCCTACAAAGAGGTACAAACCAAAGTCATAAACATGCCAGTCAGACAGAATGGATGCCACCAGACATAAGCAGTGTGGCCCAGTGGTTAGGGCGATTGCCTTGAGATCCGGAGATCCCGGTTTCAAGACCCGCTCTGACCACTCGTTGAATTTGATCCTGGTAGTCCCTGGTTCAACTTCCCCGCTGCACTTGTAAATAGCCAACTGGTTTGCCTCCAGCTAGTTGGGATTCTTAACAGTTGTTGTTGTTCTGTTCTGTTCTGTCCTTTCGTTGTGTTTCATTGGCCCTGAAAAGCCCCTATGGGGAGCGGTCAATTAGGTATCTATGTATGTATGTATCTATGTATGTACTTTCGCAACTGGTTCGGCCTGAAAACCTCGACTCAGGAAACACAATCAGTGGAGGGCACCATTGGCAGAGAAAACCTTATAAAAAAACAACTGTTAACAAAGAATAGTCTATTCAAGGAAACTTAAGACATCCATTATTTCAAGTCACACATCAAAACTATTTGTAATGATCTTTTACGTTCCACAGACTTCACTTTTGCATTTAGTGTTATTCCTTAGTCACTCATATGCGAAATACTTTAATTATTCAATGCTACCTATGTTTACATCACTAGGAAGTTGTCCGTTGCGCACTATTAAACATGTCGGTAAAAACCTTGACCAGCTATCAATCCTTTAAACACTTGTACAGTAGTACCATTGATGCATTCACTAATAAAGTCGTATCCTACACTAAGATGACCAAAGTATATTAAGGTTATGACTTACTTTATAAATGACCAGTTACAGTAGTTATGAATTATTACGTTAATACATTCTGTTAGTGTTATGCACACTCTCTGTGAAGGAGCTTTCATTTCCAATGCAAGTTTACAAAGCAGCCTAATCTTTGTTATCAAATGTATATACTATTACGTTCACGTCAGAAGACTAGCTATTGAGGTTGTTAAAAAGAGGAAAGGGGATGTTTAAAAAAAACTAGACCTGCAAGGAAAGTACTCCAGTTTGGAAAATATCGTGGCAAGTCCTTCAGGTGGATGCAGGAAAATGCTCTTGGCTATGTTGGCTGGCTTGTTGATAACATACGCAATGAAAGGGTGACTAACTCTGCCATAAGTCAAGAAAAGCTGCTTTCAAAAAGTATGTGGAGTCGTTTGAAGAGGGTCGTCATCTTGTGGCCCTGAAGAAGAAGCAGAAGGAGGATAAAGTGGCGAAAAATAAATACGTTTCCAAGGCAACCAAACCAGAGCTCTCCATCAAAACAAGTTATCTCTTCGCTTGCAGCTAGACTGGCATCTGGTCACATGAGCTGTGAAAGATATTTGTCCAGGTTTGCAAGAGTTATTTACCGCTAGTGAAAAAGCAAAAGGGGAGCTGGAATTAGCAGGTGCCTGACATGTAAATAATAATAATAATAATAATAATCATTTAATTATTTAATTTTAATAATATTCTTGTGCATTGCTGATACAGAACAGGTTTAAGAACTCCTTATCATCACCCATAGAATGTAATTATTTTTTTCATAACATTTCCAAAGCATCAACAAGCTGTGGTGGGATCCCCGTTCAGCCACCACGCCCAGAAACGTATTTTACTCAACCACTCCTTCGAAGAGCCCCCACAATTTGTACCTGGGCCAAAGTACAGATGGTTGCTCACAGTTTATGCCCAAGATGTCAGGGCCTGGATGGACTATCTTAAAGCATCCATAACTTCTGTCTTTGGAACAATATTGAAAATGTACTCTACCAAGAAAATTGTAACAAAATGTGCAAGAGGTGATGTGCTGCTTCCTGGGCCACCAATGTCGGAAATGAAAGTGGACAAGGTCTCATGTCTGTCATGACTGTAAATGAAGGAAAGGGATTGGAAAACATGGTTCATGGACTTGCAAGAAGATATTCTTTCAATGGAGTTTCACCTCCTGAGCTTGTCATGCCAAGACTAAGAAGCTGTTCTATCCTGGGGACAATTTTGATATTTTGCATTTTATGAGACGAATTCCAGTTGGATGTAACACAGAAGCCCACCCACTCTATTCTCTATTTCTCAGTCCTTTATGACAGTGCAACTTCCACTGGAGTAAAAAACACCTGGATTTATTAAAGTCTACCAAAAGGGGTCAACTGCAGAAACAAGGCATCCCTGACCACTCTGAAGCAGCTATTATTAAGAAAACTACAAGGAAAGAGTTAGCGGTACATTGCCATCGCAAAACACGGGGAATAGTTGACACCATGACCATGATCTGTGATCTACTGCTGACATTTACTGGTCCCCATTGGTGTGATACTACTGGAGTTCCTTTGCTAGACAAGCAACGTGTATGGGAAATATGGGGCAACCAAAAGTGCCATATTGCATGCATCCACAAATACTAAACTGTATCCCTTAATTTCAGGCACTTCTGCAAGTGATGTGCAGTTTCAAGCTTACTTGTTAGACGGCGTCATGAGGTGGAATGCTGAACGTGCTCTTGCTGCAGTATCAAATACTGGGTCATTGCAGGAAAACTGCAGTGGAATATTAATAAAAGCTGTAAATGAAATAAGCAAATTACATCCCATGTTCAGAATGTTAGAGTACACACAGGTGAACTAATAGCAGTTGAGTATCTCTTAATAGAACTGCTGAGATACACTCAAGGACAACACCCTAGAAGATGAAGATGTCAGGCCAACCAGGGAACAGCCTCTTTCAGATATTAACCCAGACCAAATAGATGAAGGATTTAATGAAGATGAAGACAAGACAATTGCACAGGCAGAGCAGGTGTTCACCGTGCCATTGGGTAGTGATAAAGGTAAGAGTGCATTTACTTCAATCTCTAATTTACGAGTCTTTTAATAAATCTGTGAATTTATAATTACACTCGGAAGCTCACAGTTCTTCAGATGGGGCCACAGAGGTGGATACAAGAAATGAATTATCGTATGATGCAGAAGTGTGTTGAATTTAAATGTAGAGAGTTTAACAATAAATATTACCACACATTTGGTCCACAGGACTCTACTGGGCCTAATAACATTAAAGGATATGGAGAAGTCCAGGCTTCAGCAGCACATTTATTTTCTTGAGAGAGGGACATGTGGCCTCATGAAAAAAAAAAGCCTTCACGAATATGAGCAACAGCCAACAAAATTTGCTCTGTGACACTGCACCACACTGATAGAGAGAAAGTTTAAAGCTCCAAAGAGAAAAGTAAGAACATTCTTCCAGGCCTTAACAGCACTAAGACGTGAGCTACCATTAACATTATAAATATACAAACCCATTCTCACATAATTTTACTTTTTACGTTCCAACAGTGCTCCAGCCCAGTGACCAGATTGTAACAGTTACATTGAGGCAATTATATCACTACTGTATAATCTACACAGGAAAACAGCCATAATATTCAGGTATACCTTTCTTCATTGTTTATACACGTTATTTTCCATTTAGTATAAGTTGCCATACACCAAGAAAGAAGGAAAGAATAGATTAAATGAACAGACAATGGTGTGCGATGTTCCAACATTCTAAATTAATATACCCTTCTATGGTCCTGATGTTTCTCGAGGGACAAGATATTAGTGCTTTGTTGTATATTTAGACCTTTCCTTCCACAATCAAAGGAAAATATCTGTAGCAGGCAACAACTGCAGATTGTATCCCTGTCAGGATACATTTGATTTTCATCAGGGGCACATGACCAAGAATCAACTAATCACAGTGCTCATTTTGTTGAGACAATGTGTCTGTGCAAGTTGGGGTTTCCACAATTTTGTAGTTGAGATTTGTTTCACCAGCATTCAACTTCTGTGGAGCAGGGCCTTGGTCATCCACGCATTCTGTTAAAAAAAAAAAAACTCAACAGTTCTCAAATTGGGTAAGTCACCATCTTCTGGTAAACTCTGTACGTAACTGTTTCCAGCATTCTACTCCTTCCAAAACCTGTACCTTAACCACAGCAACTGTTAATGATAGTACCACTCTTTGCACAATTGCAGGCCAGTGTAATCCCCGCAATTCCTACCAGCACTTAGAGCTCTCATAAAAGAAAAGATGATAAGGACAACATGTTGATAGTTCCTACAAAGGGGTACAAACCACATAAGGTGTTTCAAAGTGCTCAATGTGCCAGTCAGACAGAATGGATGCCAGCGGACACAAACAGTACTTTGGCAACTGGTTCTGCCTGAAAACCTCCACTCAGGCATACAATCAGTGGAAGGCACCATTGGCAGAGAAAACCTTATAAAAAGAAAACTGTTAACAAAGAATAGTCTATTCAAGGAAACTTAAGACATCCATTATTTCAAGTCACACATCAAAACTATTTGTAATGATCTTTACGTTCCACAGACTTCACTTTTGCATTTATTGTTATTCCTAAGTCATTCAGATGCGAAATAGTTTAATATTCAATGCTACCTGTGTTTAGATCACTAAGAAGTTGTCTGTTGGGCACTTTTAAAACATGTCGGTCATTACTAATTTGAAAACCTTGACCAGCTATCAGTCTTTTTAAACACTTGTACAGTAGTACCATTGATGCATTCACTAATAAAGTTGTATCCTACACTAAGATGACCGAAGTATATTAAGGTTATGACTTACTTTATAAATGACCAGTTACAGTAGTTATGAATTATTACGTTAATACATTGTTAGTGTTATGCACACTCTCTGTGAAGGAGCTTTCATTTCCAATGCAAGTTTACAAAGCAGCCTAATCTTTGTTATCAAATTTATATACTATTACGTTCACGTCAGAAGACTAGCTATTGAGGTTGTTAAAAAGAGGAAGGGGATGTTTAAAAAAAACTAGACCTGCAAGGAAAGTACTCCAGTTTGGAAAATATCGTGGCAAGTCCTTCAGGTGGGATGCAGGAAAATGCTCTTGGCTATGTTGGCTGGCTTGTTGATAACATACACAATGAAAGGGTGACTAACTCTGCCATAAGTCAAGAAAAGCTGCTTTCAAAAAGTATGTGGAGTCGTTTGAAGAGGGTCGTCATCTTGTGGCCCTGAAGAAGAAGCAGAAGGAGGAATAAAGCGGCGGCGAAAAATAATACGTTCCAAGGCAACCAAACCAGAGCTCTCCATCAAAAAAGTTATCTCTTCGCTTGCAGCTAGACTGGCATCTGGTCACATGAGCTGTGAAAGATATTTGTCCAGGTTTGCAAGAGTTATTTACCGCTAGTGAAAAAGCAAAAGGAGAGCTGGAATTAGCAGGTGCCTGACATGTAAATAATAATAATAATAATAATCATTTAATTATTTAATTTTAATAATATTCTTGTGCATTGCTGATACAGAACAGGTTTAAGAACTCCTTATCATCACCCATAGAATGTAATTATTTTTTTCATAACATTTCCAAAGCATCAACAAGCTGTGGTGGGATCCCCGTTCAGCCACCACGCCCAGAACGTATTTTACTCAACCACTCCTTCGAAGAGCCCCCACAATTTGTACCTGGGCCAAAGTCAGATGGTTGCTCACAGTTTATGCCCAAGATGTCAGGGCCTGGATGGACTATCTTAAAGCATCCATAAACTTCTGTCTTTGGAACAATATTGAAAATGTACTCTACCAAGAAAATTGTAACAAAATGTGCAAGAGGTGATGTGCTGCTTCCTGGGCCACCAATGTCGGAAATGAAAGTGGACAAGGTCTCATGTCTGTCATGACTGTAAATGAAGGAAAGGGATTGGAAAACATGGTTCATGGACTTGCAAGAAGATATTCTTTCAATGGAGTTTCACCTCCTGAGCTTGTCATGCCAAGACTAAGAAGCTGTTCTATCCTGGGGACAATTTTGATATTTTGCATTTTATGAGACGAATTCCAGTTGGATGTAACACAGAAGCCCACCCACTCTATTCTCTATTTCTCAGTCCTTTATGACAGTGCAACTTCCACTGGAGTAAAAAACACCTGGATTTATTAAAGTCTACCAAAAGGGGTCAACTGCAGAAACAAGGCATCCCTGACCACTCTGAAGCAGCTATTATTAAGAAACTACAAGGAAAGAGTTAGCGGTACATTGCCATCGCAAAACACGGGGAATAGTTGACACCATGACCATGATCTGTGATCTACTGCTGACATTTACTGGTCCCATTGGTGTGATACTACTGGAGTTCCTTTGCTAGACAAGCAACGTGTATGGGAAATATGGGGCAACCAAAAGTGCCATATTGCATGCATCCACAAATACTAAACTGTATCCCTTAATTTCAGGCACTTCTGCAAGTGATGTGCAGTTTCAAGCTTACTTGTTAGACGGCGTCATGAGGTGGAATGCTGAACGTGCTCTTGCTGCAGTATCAAATACTGGGTCATGACAGGAAAACTGCAGTGGAATATTAATAAAAGCTGTAAATGAACTAAGCAAATACATCCCACGTTCAGAATGTTAGAGTACACACAGGTGAACTAATAGCAGCTGATCAACCCTTAATCGAACTGCTGAGCTACACTCAAGGACAACACCCTAGAAGATGAAGATGTCAGGCCAACCAGGGAACAGCCTCTTTCAGATATAACCCAGACCAAATAGATGAAGGATTTAATGAAGATGAAGACAAGACAATTGCACAAGCAGAGCAGGTGTTCACCGTGCCATTGGGTAGTGATAAAGGTAAGAGGGCATTTACTTCAATCTCTAATTTACGAGTCTTTTAATAAATCTGTGAATTTATAATTACACTCGGAAGCTCACAGTTCTTCAGATGGGGCAACAGAGGGGGATACAAGAAATGAGTGATCGTATGATGCAGAAGTGTGTTGAATTTAAATGTAGAGAGTTTAACAATAAATATTACCCACATTTGGTCCACAGGACTCTACTGGGCCTAATAACATTAAAGGATATGGAGAAGTCCAGGCTTCAGCAGCACATTTATTTTCTTTCAGAGAGGGACATGTGGCCTCATGAAAAAAAAAGCCTTCACGAATATGAGCAACAGCCAACAAAATTTGCTCTGTGACACTGCACCACACTGATAGAGAGAAAGTTTAAAGCTCCAAAGAGAAGAAGTAATAACATTCTTCCAGGCCTTAACAGCACTAAGACGTGAGCTACCATTAACATTATAAATATACAAACCCATTCTCACATAATTTTACTTTTTACGTTCCAACAGTGCTCCAGCCCAGTGACCAGATTGTAACAGTTACATTGAGGCAATTATATCACTACTGTATAATCTACACAGAAAACAGCCATAATATTCAGGTATACCTTTTCTTCATTGTTTATACACGTTATTTTCCATTTAGTATAAGTTGCCATACACCAAGAAAGAAGGAAAGAATAGATTAAATGAACAGACAATGGTGTGCGATGTTCCAACATTCTAAATTAATATCCCTTCTATGGTCCTGATGTTTCTCGAGGGACAAGATATTAGTGCTTTGTTGTATATTTAGACCTTCCTTCCACAATCAAAGGAAAATATCTGTAGCAGGCAACAACTGCAGAATTGTATCCTGTCAGGATACATTTTGATTTTCATCAGGGGCACATGACCAAGAATCAACTAATCACAGTGATCATTTTGTTGAGACAAGGTGTCTGTGCAAGTTGGGGTTCCACCAATTTTGTAGTGAGATTTGTTTCACCAGCCATTCAACTTCTGGGGAGCAGGGCCTTGGTCATCACCGCATTCTGTTAAAAAAAAAAAACAAAAAACTTAACAGTTCTCAAATTGGGTAAGTCACCATCTTCTGGTAAACTCTGTACGTAACTGTTTCCAGCATTCTACTCCTTCCAAACCTGTACCTTAACCACAGCAACTGTTAATGATAGTACCACTCTTTGCACAATTGCAGGCCAGTGTAATCCCCGCAATTCCTACCAGCACTTAGAGCTGTCATAAAAGAAAAGATGAAGAGGACAACATGTTGATAGTTCCTACAAAGAGGTACAAACCACATAAGGTGTTTCAAAGTGCTCAATGTGCCAGTCAGACAGAATGGATGCCAGCGGACACAAACAGTACTTTGGCAACTGGTTCTGCCTGAAAACCTCCACTCAGGCATACAATCAGTGGAAGGCACCATTGGCAGAGAAAACCTTATAAAAAGAAAACTGTTAACAAAGAATAGTCTATTCAAGGAAACTTAAGACATCCATTATTTCAAGTCACACATCAAAACTATTTGTAATGATCTTTTACGTTCCACAGACTTCACTTTTGCATTTATTGTTATTCCTAAGTCATTCAGATGCGAAATAGTTTAATTATTCAATGCTACCTGTGTTTAGATCACTAAGAAGTTGTCTGTTGGGCACTTTTAAACATGTCGGTCATTACTAATTTAAAAACCTTGACCAGCTATCAGTCTTTTAAACACTTGTACAGTAGTACCATTGATGCATTCACTAATAAAGTTGTATCCTACACTAAGATGACCGAAGTATATTAAGGTTATGACTTACTTTATAAATGACCAGTTACAGTAGTTATGAATTATTACGTTAATACATTCTGTTAGTGTTATGCACACTCTCTGTGAAGGAGCTTTCATTTCCAATGCAAGTTTACAAAGCAGCCTAATCTTTGTTATCAAATTTATATATACTATTACGTTCACGTCAGAAGACTAGCTATTGAGGTTGTTAAAAAGAGGAAAGGGGATGTTTAAAAAAAACTAGACCTGCAAGGAAAGTACTCCTCCAGTTTGGAAAAATATCGTGGCAAGTCCTTCAGGTGGATGCAGGAAAATGCTCTTGGCTATGTTGGCTGGCTTGTTGATAACATACGCAATGAAAGGGTGACTAAACTCTGCCATAAGTCAAGAAAAGCTGCTTTCAAAAAGTATGTGGAGTCGTTTGAAGAGGGTCGTCATCTTGTGGCCCTGAAGAAGAAGCAGAAGGAGGATTAAAGTGGCGAAAAATAAATACGTTTCCAAGGCAACCAAACCAGAGCTCTCCATCAAAACAAGTTATCTCTTCGCTTGCAGCTAGACTGGCATCTGGTCACATGAGCTGTGAAAGATATTTGTCCAGGTTTGCAAGAGTTATTTACCGCTAGTGAAAAAGCAAAAGGGGAGCTGGAATTAGCAGGTGCTGACATGTAAATAATAAATAATAATAATAATCATTTAATTATTTAATTTTATAATATTCTTGTGCATTGCTGATACAGAACAGGTTTAAGAACTCCTTATCATCACCCATAGAATGTAATTATTTTTTCATAACATTTCCAAAGCATCAACAAGCTGTGGTGGGATCCCCGTTCAGCCACCACGCCCAGAAACGTATTTTACTCAACCACTCCTTCGAAGAGCCCCACAATTTGTACCTGGGCCAAAGTACAGATGGTTGCTCACAGTTTATGCCCAAGATGTCAGGGCCTGGATGGACTATCTTAAAGCATCCATAACTTCTGTCTTTGGAACAATATTGAAAATGTACTCTACCAAGAAAATTGTAACAAAATGTGCAAGAGTGATGTGCTGCTTCCTGGGCCACCAATGTCGGAAATGAAAGTGGACAAGGTCTCATGTCTGTCATGACTGTAAATGAAGGAAAGGGATTGGAAAACATGGTTCATGGACTTGCAAGAAGATATCTTTCAATGGAGTTTCACCTCCTGAGCTTGTCATGCCAAGACTAAGAAGCTGTTCTATCCTGGGGACAATTTTGATATTTTGCATTTTATGAGACGAATTCCAGTTGGATGTAACACAGAAGCCCACCCACTCTATTCTCTATTTCTCAGTCCTTTATGACAGTGCAACTTCCACTGGAGTAAAAAACACCTGGATTTATTAAAGTCTACCAAAAGGGGTCAACTGCAGAAACAAGGCATCCCTGACCACTCTGAAGCAGCTATTATTAAGAAAACTACAAGGAAAGAGTTAGCGGTACATTGCCATCGCAAAACACGGGGAATAGTTGACACCATGACCATGATCTGTGATCTACTGCTGACATTTACTGGTCCCCATTGGTGTGATACTACTGGAGTTCCTTTGCTAGACAAGCAACGTGTATGGGAAATATGGGGCAACCAAAAGTGCCATATTGCATGCATCCACAAATACTAAACTGTATCCCTTAATTTCAGGCACTTCTGCAAGTGATGTGCAGTTTCAAGCTTACTTGTTAGACGGCGTCATGAGGTGGAATGCTGAACGTGCTCTTGCTGCAGTATCAAATACTGGGTCATTGCAGGAAAACTGCAGTGGAATATTAATAAAAGCTGTAAATGAAATAAGCAAATTACATCCCATGTTCAGAAGTTAGAGTACACACAGGTGAACTAATAGCAGTTGAGTATCTCTTAATAGAACTGCTGAGATACACTCAAGGACAACACCCTAGAAGATGAAGATGTCAGGCCAACCAGGGAACAGCCTCTTTCAGATATTAACCCAGACCAAATAGATGAAGGATTTAATGAAGATGAAGACAAGACAATTGCACAGGCAGAGCAGGTGTTCACCGTGCCATTGGGTAGTGATAAAGGTAAGAGTGCATTTACTTCAATCTCTAATTTACGAGTCTTTTAATAAATCTGTGAATTTATAATTACACTCGGAAGCTCACAGTTCTTCAGATGGGGCCACAGAGGTGGATACAAGAAATGAATTATCGTATGATGCAGAAGTGTGTTGAATTTAAATGTAGAGAGTTTAACAATAAATATTACCACACATTTGGTCCACAGGACTCTACTGGGCCTAATAACATTAAAGGATATGGAGAAGTCCAGGCTTCAGCAGCACATTTATTTTCTTGAGAGAGGGACATGTGGCCTCATGAAAAAAAAAAGCCTTCACGAATATGAGCAACAGCCAACAAAATTTGCTCTGTGACACTGCACCACACTGATAGAGAGAAAGTTTAAAGCTCCAAAGAGAAGAAGTAATAACATTCTTCCAGGCCTTAACAGCACTAAGACGTGAGCTACCATTAACATTATAAATATACAAACCCATTCTCACATAATTTTACTTTTTACGTTCCAACAGTGCTCCAGCCCAGTGACCAGATTGTAACAGTTACATTGAGGCAATTATATCACTACTGTATAATCTACACAGAAAACAGCCATAATATTCAGGTATACCTTTTCTTCATTGTTTATACACGTTATTTTCCATTTAGTATAAGTTGCCATACACCAAGAAAGAAGGAAAGAATAGATTAAATGAACAGACAATGGTGTGCGATGTTCCAACATTCTAAATTAATATACCCTTCTATGGTCCTGATGTTTCTCGAGGGACAAGATATTAGTGCTTTGTTGTATATTTAGACCTTTCCTTCCACAATCAAAGGAAAATATCTGTAGCAGGCAACAACTGCAGAATTGTATCCCTGTCAGGATACATTTGATTTTCATCAGGGGCACATGACCAAGAATCAACTAATCACAGTGCTCATTTTGTTGAGACAATGTGTCTGTGCAAGTTGGGGTTTCCACAATTTTGTAGTTGAGATTTGTTTCACCAGCATTCAACTTCTGTGGAGCAGGGCCTTGGTCATCCACGCATTCTGTTAAAAAAAAAAAAAACTCAACAGTTCTCAAATTGGGTAAGTCACCATCTTCTGGTAAACTCTGTACGTAACTGTTTCCAGCATTCTACTCCTTCCAAAACCTGTACCTTAACCACAGCAACTGTTAATGATAGTACCACTCTTTGCACAATTGCAGGCCAGTGTAATCCCCGCAATTCCTACCAGCACTTAGAGCTCTCATAAAAGAAAAGATGATAAGGACAACATGTTGATAGTTCCTACAAAGGGGTACAAACCACATAAGGTGTTTCAAAGTGCTCAATGTGCCAGTCAGACAGAATGGATGCCAGCGGACACAAACAGTACTTTGGCAACTGGTTCTGCCTGAAAACCTCCACTCAGGCATACAATCAGTGGAAGGCACCATTGGCAGAGAAAACCTTATAAAAAGAAAACTGTTAACAAAGAATAGTCTATTCAAGGAAACTTAAGACATCCATTATTTCAAGTCACACATCAAAACTATTTGTAATGATCTTTTACGTTCCACAGACTTCACTTTTGCATTTATTGTTATTCCTAAGTCATTCAGATGCGAAATAGTTTAATTATTCAATGCTACCTGTGTTTAGATCACTAAGAAGTTGTCTGTTGGGCACTTTTAAACATGTCGGTCATTACTAATTTGAAAACCTTGACCAGCTATCAGTCTTTTAAACACTTGTACAGTAGTACCATTGATGCATTCACTAATAAAGTTGTATCCTACACTAAGATGACCGAAGTATATTAAGGTTATGACTTACTTTATAAATGACCAGTTACAGTAGTTATGAATTATTACGTTAATACATTGTTAGTGTTATGCACACTCTCTGTGAAGGAGCTTTCATTTCCAATGCAAGTTTACAAAGCAGCCTAATCTTTGTTATCAAATTTATATACTATTACGTTCACGTCAGAAGACTAGCTATTGAGGTTGTTAAAAAGAGGAAAGGGGATGTTTAAAAAAACTAGACCTGCAAGGAAAGTACTCCAGTTTGGAAAATATCGTGGCAAGTCCTTCAGGTGGATGCAGGAAAATGCTCTTGGCTATGTTGGCTGGCTTGTTGATAACATACACAATGAAAGGGTGACTAACTCTGCCATAAGTCAAGAAAAGCTGCTTTCAAAAAGTATGTGGAGTCGTTTGAAGAGGGTCGTCATCTTGTGGCCCTGAAGAAGAAGCAGAAGGAGGATAAAGCGGCGAAAAATAAATACGTTTCCAAGGCAACCAAACCAGAGCTCTCCATCAAAACAAGTTATCTCTTCGCTTGCAGCTAGACTGGCATCTGGTCACATGAGCTGTGAAAGATATTTGTCCAGGTTTGCAAGAGTTATTTACCGCTAGTGAAAAAGCAAAAGGAGAGCTGGAATTAGCAGGTGCCTGACATGTAAATAATAATAATAATAATAATAATCATTTAATTATTTAATTTTAATAATATTCTTGTGCATTGCTGATACAGAACAGGTTTAAGAACTCCTTATCATCACCCATAGAATGTAATTATTTTTTTCATAACATTTCCAAAGCATCAACAAGCTGTGGTGGGATCCCCGTTCAGCCACCACGCCCAGAAACGTATTTTACTCAACCACTCCTTCGAAGAGCCCCCACAATTTGTACCTGGGCCAAAGTACAGATGGTTGCTCACAGTTTATGCCCAAGATGTCAGGGCCTGGATGGACTATCTTAAAGCATCCATAACTTCTGTCTTTGGAACAATATTGAAAATGTACTCTACCAAGAAAATTGTAACAAAATGTGCAAGAGGTGATGTGCTGCTTCCTGGGCCACCAATGTCGGAAATGAAAGTGGACAAGGTCTCATGTCTGTCATGACTGTAAATGAAGGAAAGGGATTGGAAAACATGGTTCATGGACTTGCAAGAAGATATTCTTTCAATGGAGTTTCACCTCCTGAGCTTGTCATGCCAAGACTAAGAAGCTGTTCTATCCTGGGGACAATTTTGATATTTTGCATTTTATGAGACGAATTCCAGTTGGATGTAACACAGAAGCCCACCCACTCTATTCTCTATTTCTCAGTCCTTTATGACAGTGCAACTTCCACTGGAGTAAAAAACACCTGGATTTATTAAAGTCTACCAAAAGGGGTCAACTGCAGAAACAAGGCATCCCTGACCACTCTGAAGCAGCTATTATTAAGAAAACTACAAGGAAAGAGTTAGCGGTACATTGCCATCGCAAAACACGGGGAATAGTTGACACCATGACCATGATCTGTGATCTACTGCTGACATTTACTGGTCCCCATTGGTGTGATACTACTGGAGTTCCTTTGCTAGACAAGCAACGTGTATGGGAAATATGGGGCAACCAAAAGTGCCATATTGCATGCATCCACAAATACTAAACTGTATCCCTTAATTTCAGGCACTTCTGCAAGTGATGTGCAGTTTCAAGCTTACTTGTTAGACGGCGTCATGAGGTGGAATGCTGAACGTGCTCTTGCTGCAGTATCAAATACTGGGTCATGACAGGAAAACTGCAGTGGAATATTAATAAAAGCTGTAAATGAACTAAGCAAATTACATCCCACGTTCAGAATGTTAGAGTACACACAGGTGAACTAATAGCAGTTGAGTATCTCTTAATAGAACTGCTGAGATACACTCAAGGACAACACCCTAGAAGATGAAGATGTCAGGCCAACCAGGGAACAGCCTCTTTCAGATATTAACCCAGACCAAATAGATGAAGGATTTAATGAAGATGAAGACAAGACAATTGCACAAGCAGAGCAGGTGTTCACCGTGCCATTGGGTAGTGATAAAGGTAAGAGTGCATTTACTTCAATCTCTAATTTACGAGTCTTTTAATAAATCTGTGAATTTATAATTACACTCGGAAGCTCACAGTTCTTCAGATGGGGCCACAGAGGTGGATACAAGAAATGAATTATCGTATGATGCAGAAGTGTGTTGAATTTAAATGTAGAGAGTTTAACAATAAATATTACCACACATTTGGTCCACAGGACTCTACTGGGCCTAATAACATTAAAGGATATGGAGAAGTCCAGGCTTCAGCAGCACATTTATTTTCTTTCAGAGAGGGACATGTGGCCTCATGAAAAAAAAAAGCCTTCACGAATATGAGCAACAGCCAACAAAATTTGCTCTGTGACACTGCACCACACTGATAGAGAGAAAGTTTAAAGCTCCAAAGAGAAGAAGTAATAACATTCTTCCAGGCCTTAACAGCACTAAGACGTGAGCTACCATTAACATTATAAATATACAAACCCATTCTCACATAATTTTACTTTTTACGTTCCAACAGTGCTCCAGCCCAGTGACCAGATTGTAACAGTTACATTGAGGCAATTATATCACTACTGTATAATCTACACAGAAAACAGCCATAATATTCAGGTATACCTTTTCTTCATTGTTTATACACGTTATTTTCCATTTAGTATAAGTTGCCATACACCAAGAAAGAAGGAAAGAATAGATTAAATGAACAGACAATGGTGTGCGATGTTCCAACATTCTAAATTAATATACCCTTCTATGGTCCTGATGTTTCTCGAGGGACAAGATATTAGTGCTTTGTTGTATATTTAGACCTTTCCTTCCACAATCAAAGGAAAATATCTGTAGCAGGCAACAACTGCAGAATTGTATCCCTGTCAGGATACATTTGATTTTCATCAGGGGCACATGACCAAGAATCAACTAATCACAGTGCTCATTTTGTTGAGACAATGTGTCTGTGCAAGTTGGGGTTTCCACAATTTTGTAGTTGAGATTTGTTTCACCAGCATTCAACTTCTGTGGAGCAGGGCCTTGGTCATCCACGCATTCTGTTAAAAAAAAAAAAACTCAACAGTTCTCAAATTGGGTAAGTCACCATCTTCTGGTAAACTCTGTACGTAACTGTTTCCAGCATTCTACTCCTTCCAAAACCTGTACCTTAACCACAGCAACTGTTAATGATAGTACCACTCTTTGCACAATTGCAGGCCAGTGTAATCCCCGCAATTCCTACCAGCACTTAGAGCTCTCATAAAAGAAAAGATGATAAGGACAACATGTTGATAGTTCCTACAAAGGGGTACAAACCACATAAGGTGTTTCAAAGTGCTCAATGTGCCAGTCAGACAGAATGGATGCCAGCGGACACAAACAGTACTTTGGCAACTGGTTCTGCCTGAAAACCTCCACTCAGGCATACAATCAGTGGAAGGCACCATTGGCAGAGAAAACCTTATAAAAAGAAAACTGTTAACAAAGAATAGTCTATTCAAGGAAACTTAAGACATCCATTATTTCAAGTCACACATCAAAACTATTTGTAATGATCTTTTACGTTCCACAGACTTCACTTTTGCATTTATTGTTATTCCTAAGTCATTCAGATGCGAAATAGTTTAATTATTCAATGCTACCTGTGTTTAGATCACTAAGAAGTTGTCTGTTGGGCACTTTTAAACATGTCGGTCATTACTAATTTGAAAACCTTGACCAGCTATCAGTCTTTTAAACACTTGTACAGTAGTACCATTGATGCATTCACTAATAAAGTTGTATCCTACACTAAGATGACCGAAGTATATTAAGGTTATGACTTACTTTATAAATGACCAGTTACAGTAGTTATGAATTATTACGTTAATACATTGTTAGTGTTATGCACACTCTCTGTGAAGGAGCTTTCATTTCCAATGCAAGTTTACAAAGCAGCCTAATCTTTGTTATCAAATTTATATACTATTACGTTCACGTCAGAAGACTAGCTATTGAGGTTGTTAAAAAGAGGAAAGGGGATGTTTAAAAAAAACTAGACCTGCAAGGAAAGTACTCCAGTTTGGAAAATATCGTGGCAAGTCCTTCAGGTGGATGCAGGAAAATGCTCTTGGCTATGTTGGCTGGCTTGTTGATAACATACACAATGAAAGGGTGACTAACTCTGCCATAAGTCAAGAAAAGCTGCTTTCAAAAAGTATGTGGAGTCGTTTGAAGAGGGTCGTCATCTTGTGGCCCTGAAGAAGAAGCAGAAGGAGGATAAAGCGGCGAAAAATAAATACGTTTCCAAGGCAACCAAACCAGAGCTCTCCATCAAAACAAGTTATCTCTTCGCTTGCAGCTAGACTGGCATCTGGTCACATGAGCTGTGAAAGATATTTGTCCAGGTTTGCAAGAGTTATTTACCGCTAGTGAAAAAGCAAAAGGAGAGCTGGAATTAGCAGGTGCCTGACATGTAAATAATAATAATAATAATAATCATTTAATTATTTAATTTTAATAATATTCTTGTGCATTGCTGATACAGAACAGGTTTAAGAACTCCTTATCATCACCCATAGAATGTAATTATTTTTTTCATAACATTTCCAAAGCATCAACAAGCTGTGGTGGGATCCCCGTTCAGCCACCACGCCCAGAAACGTATTTTACTCAACCACTCCTTCGAAGAGCCCCCACAATTTGTACCTGGGCCAAAGTACAGATGGTTGCTCACAGTTTATGCCCAAGATGTCAGGGCCTGGATGGACTATCTTAAAGCATCCATAACTTCTGTCTTTGGAACAATATTGAAAATGTACTCTACCAAGAAAATTGTAACAAAATGTGCAAGAGGTGATGTGCTGCTTCCTGGGCCACCAATGTCGGAAATGAAAGTGGACAAGGTCTCATGTCTGTCATGACTGTAAATGAAGGAAAGGGATTGGAAAACATGGTTCATGGACTTTCAAGAAGATATTCTTTCAATGGAGTTTCACCTCCTGAGGTTGTCATGCCAAGACTAAGAAGCTGTTCTATCCTGGGGACAATTTTGATATTTTGCATTTTATGAGACGAATTCCAGTTGGATGTAACACAGAAGCCCACCCACTCTATTCTCTATTTCTCAGTCCTTTATGACAGTGCAACTTCCACTGGAGTAAAAAACACCTGGATTTATTAAAGTCTACCAAAAGGGGTCAACTGCAGAAACAAGGCATCCCTGACCACTCTGAAGCAGCTAATATTAAGAAAACTACAAGGAAAGAGTTAGCGGTACATTGCCATCGGAAAACACGGGGAGTAGTTGACACCATGACCATGATCTGTGATCTACTGCTGACATTTACTGGTCCCCATTGGTGTGATACTACTGGAGTTCCTTTGCTAGACAAGCAACGTGTATGGGAAATATGGGGCAACCAAAAGTGCCATATTGCATGCATCCACAAATACTAAACTGTATCCCTTCATTTCAGGCACTTCTGCAAGTGATGTGCAGTTTCAAGCTTACTTGTTAGACGGCGTCATGAGGTGGAATGCTGAACGTGCTCTTGCTGCAGTATCAAATACTGGGTCATTGCAGGAAAACTGCAGTGGAATATTAATAAAAGCTGTAAATGAAATAAGCAAATTACATCCCATGTTCAGAATGTTAGAGTACACACAGGTGAACTAATAGCAGTTGAGTATCTCTTAATAGAACTGCTGAGATACACTCAAGGACAACACCCTAGAAGATGAAGATGTCAGGCCAACCAGGGAACAGCCTCTTTCAGATATTAACCCAGACCAAATAGATGAAGGATTTAATGAAGATGAAGACAAGACAATTGCACAAGCAGAGCAGGTGTTCACCGTGCCATTGGGTAGTGATAAAGGTAAGAGTGCATTTACTTCAATCTCTAATTTACGAGTCTTTTAATAAATCTGTGAATTTATAATTACACTCGGAAGCTCACAGTTCTTCAGATGGGGCCACAGAGGTGGATACAAGAAATGAATTATCGTATGATGCAGAAGTGTGTTGAATTTAAATGTAGAGAGTTTAACAATAAATATTACCACACATTTGGTCCACAGGACTCTACTGGGCCTAATAACATTAAAGGATATGGAGAAGTCCAGGCTTCAGCAGCACATTTATTTTCTTTCAGAGAGGGACATGTGGCCTCATGAAAAAAAAAAGCCTTCACGAATATGAGCAACAGCCAACAAAATTTGCTCTGTGACACTGCACCACACTGATAGAGAGAAAGTTTAAAGCTCCAAAGAGAAGAAGTAATAACATTCTTCCAGGCCTTAACAGCACTAAGACGTGAGCTACCATTAACATTATAAATATACAAACCCATTCTCATATAATTTTGCTTTTTACGTTCCAACAGTGCTCCAGCCCAGTGACCAGATTGTAACAGTTACATTGAGGCAATTATATCACTACTGTATAATCTACACAGAAAACAGCCATAATATTCAGGTATACCTTTTCTTCATTGTTTATACACGTTATTTTCCATTTAGTATAAGTTGCCATACACCAAGAAAGAAGGAAAGAATAGATTAAATGAACAGACAATGGTGTGCGATGTTCCAACATTCTAAATTAATATACCCTTCTATGGTCCTGATGTTTCTCGAGGGACAAGATATTAGTGCTTTGTTGTATATTTAGACCTTTCCTTCCACAATCAAAGGAAAATATCTGTAGCAGGCAACAACTGCAGAATTGTATCCCTGTCAGGATACATTTGATTTTCATCAGGGGCACATGACCAAGAATCAACTAATCACAGTGCTCATTTTGTTGAGACAATGTGTCTGTGCAAGTTGGGGTTTCCACAATTTTGTAGTTGAGATTTGTTTCACCAGCATTCAACTTCTGTGGAGCAGGGCCTTGGTCATCCACGCATTCTGTTAAAAAAAAAAACAAACTTAACAGTTCTCAAATTGGGTAAGTCACCATCTTCTGGTAAACTCTGTACGTAACTGTTTCCAGCATTCTACTCCTTCCAAAACCTGTACCTTAACCACAGCAACTGTTAATGATAGTACCACTCTTTGCACAATTGCAGGCCAGTGTAATCCCCGCAATTCCTACCAGCACTTAGAGCTGTCATAAAAGAAAAGATGAAGAGGACAACATGTTGATAGTTCCTACAAAGAGGTACAAACCACATAAGGTGTTTCAAAGTGCTCAATGTGCCAGTCAGACAGAATGGATGCCAGCGGACACAAATAGTACTTTGGCAACTGGTTCTGCCTGAAAACCTCCACTCAGGCATACAATCAGTGGAAGGCACCATTGGCAGAGAAAACCTTATAAAAAGAAAACTGTTAACAAAGAATAGTCTATTCAAGAAAACTTAAGACATCCATTATTTCAAGTCACACATCAAAACTATTTGTAATGATCTTTTACGTTCCACAGACTTCACGTTTGCATTTATTGTTATTCCTAAGTCATTCAGATGCGAAATAGTTTAATTATTCAATGCTACCTGTGTTTAGATCACTAAGAAGTTGTCTGTTGGGCACTTTTAAACATGTCGGTCATTACTAATTTAAAAACCTTGACCAGCTATCAGTCTTTTAAACACTTGTACAGTAGTACCATTGATGCATTCACTAATAAATTCATATCCTACACTAAGATGACCGAAGTATAGTTAAGGTTATGAATTACTTTATAAATGACCACTTACAGTAGTTATGAATTATTAAGTTAATACATTGTGCTAGTTTTATGCGGACTCTCTGTGAAGGAGCTTTCGTTCCCAATGCAAGTTAACAAAGCAGCCTAATCTGAATTTGAACTTTCTTCAGTTTACAACAAAATTTAAAGGTGTGAATCGAAAATTAACAGAGTCGCCAGGAAATGTCATTCCAAA
>NC_090879.1:36747294-36772294 GCF_036669935.1 Montipora foliosa
TAAAGCCAAGAAAAGACCACTTCAACGAGCACTTCAATAACATTGTTATTAACAAGAACACTGTAATTCAAAATTATACCAAGACACTTGACTTTCAACCTTCTGATTCTCTGCAATTTCAGCTCATAACAATCAACACTATCGACTTAATCTCCCTGCAACAATTAGTGTCGGTGAAAGTCAAGTTGACTCAGCTTACAGGACCAAAAGATCAAGCCACAGACAAAGTTACCCTTCAGAAGTCCTCAGAAGTCCTCAGCAGTTCTGGTTCTGGTGTCCTGTTTTGGGAAGAATGGATAAACTGCGTTCAAAATGATGAAACCTACATCTTTAAGAACCTAAGGGTCAAAGACGATAACTACACAAATGAGTAGTATATCAACACTGCTAGGGAAGGATTTGAAGTCGAAGCATCAACACCATTTACTCAGACCTTATCAGAAGTACAACCTCTGTTACTCGACTTAACAAAAACTACCACTGTCTCCATCATCTACTTCAAGTCTGCCTCCAGTTACTTCACGGGCATTGCATGCTCCTTGAAAGTGACGGGAAACACATGAGGTGTGAAAACTGCAACTTAAAGCAAAAGCCTGACCCACAAAAAAAGCAATAGTATGCTAGCGTGCTTGTAAAAGATCACTCAAATCAAAACAAATTTTCTATATTGCTGTTTCATTCTCATATCGTCAAAATATTCAGCATGCAGGACAAACACCTTCTTCAGCCAGTAAAGATGACATCACTGATGTACTTCTTGATGCCAGAAAGGTTAATGGAAGCATCATTGACATATTATCACTGAGTAAAAAATATATAATTACATATATACTACAGTACTTCCAAAATCATGGCAAAACACACTTAACATCTTAGTACCAACAACAGAGGTACATGTAACGTTGCTGTTCTTAAAGTGTTGTTCATGTTATCTTTTGAATCATTTTCGTACCAACAATAGAGGTACATGTTATTTTGTTCTTGTTAAGTCAGTCAAAGCACTGGTACACTGTACGTTGTTTATCTTTTGACTCATCGTCATACCAACAATAGAAGTAAATGTAATTTTGTTGCTCTTAAGCAATTCAAAGCACTTGTATACTCATCTTAGTGCCAACAATAGAGGTACATGTTCATGCAATTTTGAAGCCAGTCAAAGCACTGGTATGTTATTCAAGTTGTCTTTTGAAATATATTACGAGATTGGTCTCTTTCATATTTTACAATCAAAGGTATGAGAGCCTGATCAAGCGTACCACCATAGATTCTATTAATCATTCCGTTTCACTGTGGCAAAAAAACCTTTCACGTCTGTATTGATATTATTTTATGTCATTAATGTACTAAAACAATCAGTTGTGTTCTTTAACTCATTATCTTTTTTTGGTTGCACTCTTGTTTCCCCTTGAAGCCAAAAAAATTTGATCACTCCATATCCAGCAATCTTTCAGTGTTGTACAAAAAAAAAAGGGCTTTTATTGCCAACTGGAAATTTCCCTTCAGAGTGGGTTATTATCATCATTATTAGTATTATAATTTGATGACTCACTTCGCAGCACTTGATTTGCAATTAGTAACTCCTCGTTTTAGGCTTAAGGAAAGCAAAAGTATAGTCGATCTTCAAAGCTTAAAACCTTGTGGAAAAGTTCTCTCAAGAGTGACTAGCGTTGACACTGATTATAAAATGTTTTTTTAATCAGTGTCAATGCTGCAATTTCATTTTCCCACTTTCAGAACTTTTACGGGTTTGATCCGTTGACAGAAAAGTATCAACTTGCACATTGTGAAAGCCTAAACTAAATGCTGTAATAAGTGTGAGTATCAAAAATCATTCAAATAAATGTATAAAGTGCCTTTTCTCTGATGCTTGGTTGGATTAACATTTTTTGCCACTTCTTCAAGCATAAAAAAGACAAAATACTAACAACAATAATATTGTTATTGTTTCCGATTACATTACATTATTTCTCTGCTGCAAAGAGTAAAATGACTGCTTTTACTGAACTAATTTGAATCATGATGACATTCATTCAAAAACCAAATTAATGTCTATTCACCCGTACGAAAGATTTCACATGAGGTGAATTAATATCTCTGATGCCAAAATATGAAACTTTCAATTCATAAAAGGAAATATAATCCATTGAACATTATCTTTTGAAGTTCTGTAAAAAACAACACGTTTTCTATTATACAATTTAATCCATCGAACATGATTTTTTGAAGTTCTGTAAAAAGCATCACGTTTTATTGAAAACATCACGTTTCCTCTTATTAAAATTTGACACTGACGAGCTATTTTTCATTTCCCAAAAAAGGAAATTTTAAAATAACATCGAACATATAAAAAACCTTTGTTTTTCTTTTATCAATATTACCTTCAATATATTCTCTGTTTCATTGGAAAAAGAAAAAGAAGACAAAAAATGAGGTAAGACTAATTTTTTGAATCAGAAAATCTTTTTCTAAGACAAATATCAAAAATTTCTTTCTTTTTTTTAGTAATTCTAAACTCCAAGTCAAGGACAGAACTGGGGAGTTTCACAGACAAATGAAGACTTCTCCAACAGATTTTCTATCGGAAAACATGAAACTGACATGTTTCTGGACAAAATTCTTCCCGTAGAAGGAATACCCGGCACTAAAGTAATAATCAACTTGGCACGGGTGGATCATTTCCCAAATCCCAATCATCACATAGCAGTTTTCAATGTCTTTGCAAATCTTTCTTTCAACCTTTCAACTATGCTCTTTCGCATAGAAAGAAACTACAAGGAATAAAGCTGCTGTTAGAATCCATGTGGACAGACGAGACCATCTTGAATAAGAAAGATATGTTTCTTGTCTATTGTTTTATAAGAAACAATCAAGAAGTGTCAGTATCCTGAAATCCAAATTCGGCAGAAGTAGAGCAAATCTTACAATACTCTTTAAACTTGTTTTTGTCTGATTTGAAGTCTACTACTGACACCGACTGGTCTCATGTCATCTCTCCGATTCCATTTCCTTCACAAAACACAGGATTGTGTCTGCCAGATGACATTCCGTGACGAGTTTTTGAATATCTTCTCGATTATGGAATAATTGAGAAGATAGAACCAATGCCTGAAGATTCTCCACCATTTTTCGTTTTCACTAAAACAGTGATAACAAATTATGAAGTAAACTCGCAGCCAATAAATAACACAAGATATTTATTTGGATTAACAGATATTCAACATTCAGATACTTTTTAAAACTATGTAATCATTCAATGCCACACTAAAGACTGCACACGATTTTTTGCCAAGACAACTGACGTGGGATCTGCTGATACTTTTCTTCCCAAGTTGACAACTTACGTCTGTGACTCATGCGGTAATACATTTTTCTATTTGTTCCATATCTATATATCCACACATTTCATCTCTATTCATTAAATCAAAAAACGAAAAAACATTGCATTTATAAAAATTAGAAAAACAACAAAAGTCTTCCTTGTTTTCACTTATAAAATTCATGATATCGATTAAATCAATTGGGAAAAAATGAATAAACAATCGATAAATGTCGTTTTTAAATTCTTTCTCTTTTGTACAATAAAATAAAAATATGACAGTTTCAGTCTCTTGCAAACCAACTTGATATTCAGTCTTTTTCAAAGAAATAAGTCCTTCAACGAATGATGATTGTTCTCTTCCTTGAATCAATCTTTCCAAGAGATTTTTTCCTGCCAACTTGAGTTCTTCATTATCAAAATACAGCAAGAACACTCCATATCTCTTTGCCATATTCTAAACAGAGAAAAAACACAACAATAAAACACCGTCTCCATCTCCTGATTCAAGTCCATACGATCCAACCTGCAAGCCAGAAGACATTTCCACTCCAGTCGATGATAAGGATGACACTTCTGCTTCTGCTTCTACTTCAGTGAAAGATGAAGACGTAAAACATTTATCTATTTAATTTTTTCCTGCCACTTTCTTTAAGACATGAAGGAATTTCTTTTAATTCTCCAACAACATGAAATTCAATAGCTTCCTTCATAGCTTCCTGTGTTATAACCTTTGCCTTAAATTTTTGAAATAGATAGAATTTCTTGTTAGCCAATCTAGTCAGTAGTCCAATTGTCGACAACCATTCATTCGTTTTAGAATTCTTCATATCGAGTAAAAACTTGTCAAATCTTTCTTGTGTTTCCATTTCCACAATGCCACAAAATGGGATTTTAGATAAAGTTAAAAGTGCTTCATACAAACTCTCCTTAGCATTTCTAGCTGGATTAGCGGGTTCAGTCATTTCATTCTTTTTCTCTTTTCTTTTCAAAATGGAAAGAAAAGAAGAAAACTTTTCTCTTTCTTTCTCAAACAGGATTTTTTCTTCTGCCAGTTTTTTCCTTTTAACTGCCTTTTCAATGATTTTAGATGAAAAATATTTACTTTTATCATCTGGCAATTTCATCACACCGGGTGAAATTGGATATAAACTTGACAGAAACGTTTGTTTCAATTTATCGAGTGCCTCTCTGTTTTTGACCATGTTTGACAATAGAAGTCGTTGTTGTAAAAATTGCAGATTTCAAATTATTCAATGCCGGTTGATTCGTTTCGATATGGCGAATCTGTTATCATTGATTGAACAAGGTCAGTGGAAAGAGAAACCAAAATGGCTGTGTTATTCTCTATTTCTTGTTCTAAGGCTTGATTAAAACTCGGTTTTGGTTTTACCTCTTTCGTCTTCTTTATGACATCGCCTTCTTCAATAACTTCTTCAATAACTTCTTCTTTCGTGACATCAACTTCTTAAATGACCTTTTCTTGAGTGGTGTCATTAACCGTTATCTTTTGCGCGCCAATAGCTTTTTTTGGTTTCTTCTTCTTTTCTTCAATTTCTCCTTCAATTTTCTGTTTTCTTTTTCTACCTTGCTTTGGTTTACTTTCTTTAGGAGTATCCTGAACCAGAATTTGGGACTCAGCCGCTGGAGGAATCTCACACTTATTTTCTGAAATCGTGGGCTGACAGGAAACCGGTGGAACTATCTGACAAAACGGTGGAAGACAAGGAACTTGTGTATCCACAGGAAGCGTGACTTCAATTTCAAAAGGTTGGTTACCGTAATCAAAACTCGATAAAAAATCAACTGTCTTCGAATCTACTTGCCAAACACTTTCTCTTCCATTGACTTCCACCAGAAACCCATAAGGGTTGAGACGTGTAACGCGCGTTCACAGCTTCCGAATATCCAGTGCGAACTGATTGGTTGAATGTTTCAATGCTAAGTACCATATTTGGAAACCCCTCGCTCTTGTTGTTCCAAATATGGTACTTAACAAATTGAATATTCGGAAGCTTGTTTCCTAGCAAACAAGGGGCCGTTACACGTTTCAACCCTTATGGGTTTCTGCTTCCACCCTCCAATGTTCTTTCAGAAAAAGAGAATTAAAATAAAATCTTTACCATTGACTTATACCAGATTAATTTTCTTTTGAAATTTTAGATGCTGACATGGAGTGGCATGTTGACATAAAAGGATGTGATTCACATTATACTTTCATAGGAAAAAGTCTAGACATAATCTCATTTTTTGACTCCTATTACAAGGCATGTTGAAGTCACGATTTTACAAACCTTAAATTTTGTTTTATCTCCAGAAAGAAGAGGATGTATTCGATACTTTTTAAATACCAATGATGCTCGTGTTTTTGAAGACAGATACATGTATAAATGTTCATGATTTTTTCACTCTTGGAGAAGAAAAAATGAGACAAGAAATGGTCGACACCTGATTTAATTTTATTTGGATATAAACCAGATGAATTTCTTTCATTGATTACAACAACCACCTTTCGTGAATTTTTGTTTCAAAAACTTGAAACAAGTCATCCTAATTATTCATTCACAAACATAGATAAACACGAAGAAGATTGGTTGGAAAATCTAGTGTATGACGAACAAAAATGCGATTTCTGTAAAAAATCACAAACAGAATATGAAACCATGATGGCTAAACAAATGGAAAGAAAGCCAACTATTGTAATGGGAGAAAATAATCACACTATATTTCATTTAGATAATGAATAGATTTTTAGTCATTAAGTGCATTTGTCACAGTGAGCCGACCAGAGGCATGAAAATGAAAATAACCGATTTCGACGAAAACTAGTGCGATTAAACTACTTCTTATGGTCGTTAAAGGTAAAGGTCAAAGGTCAAGGCTAAATTGCCGGCAATTTATCGCTACAGAAAAGCAAATAATGACATTTTTTAAACATGTATTTCACAACTCCAAGACATAGCGAGTCAAAATAAAGTTAGTGCCAGTGAAGAACTATACAAACTCATTAAGGTTATTAAAAAATTAATTCTGTTTCTGTTGAATTTCATTTTAATAGTCTTCGGGAATAACCTGCCTTAGTTTGTAAGAGTGTTTTGCCATAATAGCGGTGTTTTTAAAAATCTTTGAATTATGCATTCCAGCATTCTATTGATAAAACTTATGCTCTGCGACAATGGTAATGAGCTATATATTGAAATAGGAAAGGAAAAGTTTTGGGCAATTTTGTTTTCTAGGATCTTTTTGTGAGTACGTTTAGTCTATTTAGCCAGTTTCAAGTTGCGTGACACAAAATAAAACGATGTTTACTTCATTGTTGTGGAGTATTATTATTTCGCTGTATTAAACGGGTAGCTAGACCTAAAGGTGAGTGACATTCTTAGTCATCTTAGGTACTTAACGACCTTTTCGTTAATAAGCGTGCCAAACAAGGTACAGCGCACTTTTAAGGATGTCCTTCAAAAAGTTTTCAAACAACGAAATCAGAAAGTCAGTACAAATGTATTGTTCGATTCAACAGACACCGCATCTTCACGAAACTTATGGCTGGGGCTTTTAATTAATCCGTGGAAATTTTCAGTCCTTTCTTGATATTTTGTACATATTTACTAAGGATGGAACCAGGAATGGTATGAATCCTCCTTGTAACCGGCTAACATTGCAGACTTACCGCGTGTGAGCTGCGGGTATAAAGCGTGGCAACAGAGATCTCTTATTGGCTATGGCTGAATGGCATATTTGATAAAAAGATGTTACTTGAAGCCATTTGTAAGATATTTTGTAACGGAGCAGTAGCATATGGACGGGAAATTATTTCGATCTATATATTTTTCAACGATGCCTCGGAGAATGCAGGAAAGATATGTTTTGTTCATTTGCGCGAGCGGCAAGCTCAATTGCTTGTGGCAATCGACAAGTGAGAGAAGAAAATTGCAAACTTCTGCTGACTTCGCTGGAGACTTTAACCCCTCAACATGAAACATGGAAAATTCAGGAAAAAGATTTACTTCTAAACAGAGCAGGTAACTGTTTATACATAACATGCCTACTGAATCGCATTATATGCGAAATAAGCATCACTATTAACACATTATAATTTTAGGCATTCAAGATGTAAATGATGAACAAAAAAATGTCATGACAATATGTCCGGCACACCACTTCGAGCTTGCCCAACATTGGAGACCATCCACCGCTTGCTGTCATCCCAAACACAATCAAAGTACTCAGAAGCGAAAGGTTTCAATTCCTGCTAGATAAATCACACCAGATATGGCAAAAGAAATCATGTTAATGTATGGTTTACACCATATTATTGGATCTCGTAAGTGTTTCATATAATATCTTGTCATTAATCTGTTTATATTTGTTCGGTGCTGATACACTTGCCAATGTTTCGTGTAACAAGTCCCGCATTCTTGTTGCACCGTTGTGACAAGTTACAGGAGGCGTTACTTAGCGTAACATTCCTGGACAACACATCAAATATTGTTACAGCATTGCCATTTGTTGCAAAAAAGAGGCCTTGATTCTGCTTCGTGCAAGGCTTGCTATAAAACCGAGAAATGTTCCAGTCATCAGGTTCACTTCAGTGCGAGTCAAGTTGCAAGAAAAATTGCCTCGTGCTATAGTGCCTAAAAGTTGCACACGATAAACCAGCACCCAGGGGAAAACAGATGAAATACTTCCCTTTACCCTCACACTGATTACTGTCAGTACACTCACAACACGATGTCTCCCCCTAACTTACTTTCTTTCTTCAGCTACATTCTTCACACACATAATGGGTGGGGGGGGGGGAGGGGATGGGAGGGCACTACTTTTTATAAATTTATGCTATAAGGGTGTTTTCCACTGGATGTTGTCGTGGTCTGTAAGGGGAATAGGGTACGTGGCTGGGTATATATAAACACTTCTGCTTTTATCAATTTCAAGTCGTGTTGGGTTATCATTTAAGGGACTGGGGTCAAACATGAGACATGGTCTAGCCGTCACAGTCTGACAGTCTGCCGTCTTCGCTCTGACGAAGGGCTAACGCTCGAAACGTCACCCAATTTACATTATCAACTCCGTTGATAAAACCAAATTTTTGTATACTACTTCCCCACCGACGCAGCACCACAGTTTCTTTAGGAACTACCCCTTCATTCTTTTTCAATGGTTGTTTGGCATTTTGCCTCTTATCTCCTATGGAAGCAAGGAGTTGCTATGCGGCTTCTGATCTCCAGTTAGGGCAGTGAGAAGTTGTGTTATCTGCTAGGGAACTGGGTCTGAACGTGAGACCACATGTTCTAGAAATATAACAAGTCGTATCTCATCTGGTGTTGCATTCCTGGTTACTAGACCCCCAGCAAAGCACCCCAACCCAAACCTTTTACAATTCCTCCGTTGGGTTTTACCTACGTGAGTACTGACATTATTTATAAAAATATTTACATGTTATTACAGGATGTGCAATATTTAGTATGAATAGATATGGAAGGGAGAAGGAGAGCGATATGATGCTCTTTGTTATTTCTCAAAATTTTAGCTGTTAAAAGAGGTTTTCATTCCTTCCCCCACTTTCTTGGCAATTTTGAGCAATTGGTTTTGTTCGTGCGTTCGGTTTGTTTAGAATTTTAGGAGTTTGCCTATGTTCATCAAAATGAGTAGGAAAGGGTCATCTGAACTCATTACCGAGCTGTTTATTTGTTCGTTTGTTGGCCCGGCCATGCAAACAGTACAGATTGCGCCAGGAGATAACATTACTGAAAATAAGGTTTCTCATGAAAGTGTGCTATTATTCACTGAATAAAAGGTAGCGGTCTGTTAATATGAAGTGTGAATCTTTTACACGTACTTTGTATGCATATAGATGTGTGCCGTCAGTGTCGGGAAAAGCACGCTTGCCATCTGAAACAATTTCAGTCTTCACAGCAGCCAACCTCAGAGAATATTGCAGTTAAGAGCAACCCACCCCGTAAAAGGTTCTCTATTCCACCTGAGATGTTTAGCACCCCTTCTGGTATGAACAATTCCTTAGTTAGTGATGAAGATTACAAACAACCACTTAAACCAGCGAGTGCAAAAACTGCCTACAACCAGTATGTGTACAAATTACATGAAGCGACTGGGATAAGTGAGCCATTTAGACATCTAGATTCTGTTGTGTTGAAAGAGTGGAAACACCTGCATCCTCGTACTAAACATTATTATGCGTCGTTCGCTAAACAAAGAGTTAGACCAGTGTTGGAATCAATTGCCCCTGGCCAAGGTGAAGACCTTTGGAATTACTTGAAAAACAGTTCAATAACGGGTCTTCGCAACAGCGATAACGACTGTGATGAAGATGAAGAAATTTCCCCTAACACCTTCTCGGACAACACTTTACGAAATCTTATTGATGCCTACCTATAACAATGCACAGTCTTCAAAATCGAGAAAAGAAATTTTGTCAATATTTGCTCACAATTTGAAGAGAAAGCAATTGAAAGACCTAATTCCTGGTCTGACAGATTTTCGTATAAAGGAAGCTAGGAAGCATTGTAAAGAACATGGACCAGGCACTGCAGTGCCTACAGCTCCAGTTCACAGGTTCTTTCTCAGTGAAGACAAAGTTGACCACTTTTTAAGATTCATAACAAGCGACATGATTTCACAAGACACAGCATACGGTACTTCCAAAATGAAACTCGAAAGTGGAGTGGAACTAGTGATTCCAAAGCCAATACGAAAATTGATCCCAGCTCGAATCATCGCCCAGTACTTGACGATTTGACGAAAGTGGTTTTAAACCGGCCAGTACAAGAACTTTCTTTAGAATTCTTGAAGTCTGCCCAGCTTCAACAAGAAAATCTCTTCAAGGTCTGGACAACTACACGGCGGACGGATCAGCGGATGGATCGGAGGCATTCACAAATTTAGAAGAAATTATCAGCAAGCTCTATGACGGAGGGATGCCCGATAGTAAGGCTGACAGGCTGCGTTCAATGGCCTTGTCCTGCAAACGTTACCTAAAGCAGGACTACAGTACACATGTCGTGAACGATTCAACGAGTGACATTTCCTCTGCATCTCCTGACCATTGTCGATTCTTTGCACTAAGTGACCCCAAGGAAGAACAACTTATGCAGAGTTGTTTACATAGCCACTTAATCGAGTGTGATAGATGCCAGGAACTACGTGATCTATTTCTCTCTTTAGAGGAGTGACGACAAATGTGATCTTCGTTTTCTGCTGGATGACAGTAAAGACAAGATAGAACAATGGAAAGCTCACATTTTGAGAAGTGTGAATCAAGAAGAGGGAAAGAAGGAAGTCCTCGATAAGTTAGAACCTGCTGAAGCCCTTTTGGAGGACGATTGGGTGCTGAAGTTTTTGCCACTGCACTTCAGGGAAAAATCAACCGAGTTTTATGGAAAGCGTGGTATCAACTGGCACGTCACAGCAGTGATAAGAAAAACGCCAGAATCCTCTTTATCAGTAGAAGTTTTTGTCCATGTCTTAGACAGCTGCGATCAGGACCAGATCGCAGTGGCTTTAATTACCCAGAACACACTATCCACACTTAGAAAACTGTACCCAGAGCTAACAGGAGTTTATTTTAGATCAGACAATGCCGGATGTTATCACGGAGGATATCTTTTGACTAGCCTCCCCAGTATTGGTCATGAAACTGGGATCAGAGTCATTGGCTATGACTTCAGCGAGGCTCAACATGGCAAAGACATATGCGATCGAAAGACAGCAATAATGAAGCAACATACAAGGCGCTTTGTGGCAGAGACGAAGACCAACATTCTGACAGCGTGTGATCTAAAAAAGGCCCTGGAAAGTAATGGTGGAGTAAAGGGATGCCGAGTGAGCGTTGCAGAAATGCCACAGAGATCCAGCCAAATTGACACAAACGTGAAAATGAAAGGAATTAGTCAGATTCATAATATTCGTTACGAAGAAGGTGGCATACGCTTTTGGAAAGCATTTGACATTGGAAAAGGAAAACGCGTGGTACAAGACAATATGCCGTCAGCTGAAATTCCAAAGGTTAAGATAGTACAGGCCTTTCCGGAAGCATGCCTTTTGAGCGGAACAATGGCAAGGAGTTCCAAACACAATGAAGAGGAAAAGGCCACACCTACAGATACTGAAAACGTTGAAAGTGATGCATTATTTGAGTGCCCTACTGACAGGCGTACTTGCTCTTTTGATTCTGAAACAGAGCTCCAGAGGCACCTGGATGTCGGAAATCACATTCCGTCGCTTACACAGAGAGTCTCAGATTGACCACATAAGGGGTCACTATGCTGATGTGGTAAATGACGAACTATCAAAGCCACTTTTCAGGGCTAATTATCCAAGTGATTCTGAGCAGAGTGGAAAGAGGGTGAGCAATATCACCATGGGATGGGCATTAAAAAAGCACAAGTCTCCACGTTTTTCTACAGCTGTTAAAGCGTATCTAAATGACAAATTGCTCATTGGCAAGGAAACGGGAAATAAGGCATCGCCAACTCAAGTTGCTCAGGAAATGCACAGAGAACGAGATGATAAGGGTAATTGTCTATTTGTTGGAGGTGACTGTCTCAGTTCTCAACAGATTGCAGCACACTTTTCTCGTCTTGCAGCAACAAAAAAGAAACACGGTTCTTTAAACGCAGCTGCCAGTTCGAAGGAGGTAGAAGAATTTTTGGCTGAAAAACAAATGCAGGAACACGAAGACGACATTTCACTTAGAAAGAAGGTGGTATTTGGCAATCTGCAGTTGGAGCATCCCATCACCTACAAGTCCTACAACCTGTGCAAGTTAGCTGCAGACGGGAAATTAACAAAGAAATTTAGCATTGCTGATCTAAAAGATATCTGTGACTCACTTGACATTGAAACTGGGGACTTTAAGTGCCGTAAAGCTCCGTACAAAGATGTTTTAACAAATGTGTTAAGCAGTTGTTCTTGTAATAAGAAGTAGCCGATAGGGCACTGAAATATGTAACATGATACTGGACTATTTTTGCCACATTCTGTCTAAACAGCTTAAAGTTGAGTTCAACTCGTTAAGTATCATTTAAGACACGTACGATGGCAACAACAAAATTGCATTTCTCAACTATTTAAGACTTATCCTTAATTTTTAATCCTTTTTTGCCAGTTGGAAATTTTGTCACAACCTAAAATTTCGAAAGGGCGGATTTTGAAGTTGATGACGTCATATGACGTAATATGACGTCACGGCTAAAACGTTGCTACAATGAACTTAAGAGGTTCAGGGCACTTAACATTTTAAAAAGGCTGCTACTCAATAGCATATGTACTTTTGGAGGTACCGCACTTCCCCTCCTCTAATAAATTCCAAAAACTCAGATTTTTTTATACTATCTGCAAAAAAAAAGTAATAAGTTGTTAAGACATTAAATACACCTTTTTTCCTTTACTTTACAAAATAGAGGTAGAAGACGCAGCTCATGAGACACATAATATGCTATTGCCCATTAAGTTCTTGGTAACTTTCGGAAGCTGGGGCCATCTACTTTAAACCCATATATAAATAAAACCTCTGAATTACTGGAACATACAGTTGTGGCATTTAAAAAAAAGTGGAAAATGTTGGTATCTGAAAATTAACATAGATATTCACTTTTGATCACCCCTGAATTTTTTACCTTTATATCGTATGTGATTTTAATGATATTGCCTTGGAGCATATACGACGCCATTTCCATATATTGCCAAGGAAGGATGTCATCTTCTCTTAACTATGTAGAAAAAAAAATGAAATGTGCCTTTTTTTGTTATTTTTGATGATAAAATTTAGTCCTCGGATTACGGAAAAAAGGCTGCCCAATTTCTTGGCTTATTAACAGCAGCTTGCCAAACTTTTATGTTCTGTGTAATCAGTACATGTAATGTTATCATTCCACAAACATTCGTAAGAATGAAGGATTTCGAATGTCATGGCCCCCATACATAAGTGGTCGGTTTTTTGTGACAGATGCACTTAACTTTTTATCTCATTTTAATAAATAAATTTTTATCGTGTACGAAAAAGTTGTTCAATTTTTTTCTTCAAATTTATCCCATGTCTTGCTCCAAATTCCATCCACTATTTCTTCCCTGGTAAATTATCTATACCTCTCACATCATCGGCTTCCCTTTTTTTATGTTTAAACCAGCATCTCTATATCCAATATCATGTCTTCTTGCAATCTTATCCAACCTATTAATTCTTTCTTGACCAGCTGGTAATCGTTCGTCTAAATGAGTTCCAGGACCAAGAAATTGTTAACCAGGAGGATGAAATTCAATTCCTTTCTTAGCTATCCATTTCTTAATGTCAAAACGATTTCCTTGCTGTCGGTTTTTATTATAAGCTTTATTACATGCTTCCAGTACACCATGCATTCCCTTATAACCATTGTTTGGGAAAGAAAAATTTGATCTACCATACACTATTTTCCTCCATTTTGTTTACTAAAAACGCTTTCCTATCTATTACACAAATCACATTTATATATAAAATAACCCCTATTTTTCTGTGTCACTCCTCTTTGAAGAAACTTTCCAGATGTACATTTTCGACAGCTACGACAATAACTCTTTATTTCTTCTTTCTCTTTTTCTATCTTTTGATGCTTACTTATTGACAACATAATCAGTATGAAAAGAAGTCAGAACGATAGACTAATATAACTCCCATATAACATTGAAAATGTTTCCATTTCTTACATCTTTTACATTCATAAACCCTAAACTTAGCTCCTGTTAGATCCATCTTATTCCAAACAAATCTACAGTACACAAAACTGTTGCAATGAATACAGTATGATGGATGCTTCATATTATTCAAAATACAGTATCTCCTTCCTCTAATTCTCCCTTGAAATAATAGTGTCCATCTTCATATTCAAAATCTGTCTGTCTTCCACTGAAAGAACAGGGTTTCTACCTTTCGTGAAATTTATGTCTTCATTTCGCAACTTCAAAGCATGGACGCGTCTAAAGTAAAGTAAAACAGAAAACATCAATCCTCAATTATTGAAAATTTAGGAAAGCCGTTTGCTGTTTTTATTTTGTTTAAAAAAACCTGAACATAAGTTCAATCTCTTCTCTAATCTTCTTCATTCTCTTTTTATAAAAATCAAATCGTCGAATTCTTTCTTCCACAGATATTTCTAGAATTACATAAAAATCGGACAAAACAACATTTTCCACTGGAACATGAGTACAAAGCAGGAGATGGCACGATGCTGTTACTGTGGAGTCCTGGATGCCAACTTCAAAAAGGAATGGTAGCAGCAACAGTCAGATGGTTGACATCTCTTTAGAGTCGCTCTGAACGCCTCAAGATCTGTTAACACAGTCTTTTTCATATCTTTTCACTTCTTTTGATTTTTTTTCATAAGTCTGTAGTCGGCAAATCCGTGAAATCATTTTCTAAGCCTTTCAGATGGAAAATGGATACCTCTAATAAAATGGCACAAATTCTCAGTTTGACCTAAAACATTTTAGGTCCATACACATCAGAACAAATACAACCTGTGGGAGAAATTGAAAGCTCAGAATCGGACGACGACTTGCCTTTGCGAGAGCTGATGTCAAAAAATCTAACAGACCTTTCATGCACAGAGACCGCCACTAAAAATGTCGACGAAAAATCCCTTTATGACCAATACATCTCTAAACGGAATGTTCAGCTTAAAGGGGAACTGAAGCCAAAAATCAAGTTAATGTCATATGAAAGACTACGTAGTAAAAAACAAGATTCGCTACATTATTTGTACCAATTGCTTTTTACTTAAGAGAAACACGAGTTTGAAGTTGCCATTTTCACCCGTTTTAGCCGCTGAAACCGTGGGCGTCAATTACGGGTCAGCAGTTTCTAATACAGAGTTGTGACGTATGATATGGGGAAGATCAGGGACGGAAATAAACATACCAAGCTTGTAATTTTGTGGCGTTTATCGAGGTATTTATTTTATTATGAGCGGAGTGGAGCCTTTTCAGTTCGAGCCAACGTATCCCCCAGGGGAAGAACCCATTCAATCAGATGATGATGAAGGTGAGGATTCCCCAGAAGCGTGCACATCAAGCATGAGAACCAGGAACACCAAATGGTGCATTTGCAGGGAGTGCATTTCGATGCCGACAGCCGACGAATGCTATTGCTGCCAAGAGCTCGAGGAGTTAAATCAAAAGTTTGACGAGTCAGGTTTGTGTTCGGTACTTTTATGCTTTAAGGCTAGTACAGTGATTATTATTTTTTAGAAATTGCTTATTCTTACGGGGCCCGTACACCGAATTCTATTTGTTATTCATACGGAAGACGGATTATTACAGGGTCAATAACACTCGGGAAGTCTTACCTCGTCTTTAATTGATCTTTTGTATATAGTTCGGTTATCAAACAACAACATCAATGCTTGTTTCATTTCATGAAATACCTCCTTCGTTCGATGTCACTGGCCATATGACCTGCCTTGTGTTTCTTGTATTTTAAGTCTAAGTACCAGTTTTAAATTGTAAATAGCATTGATGAACAGTATTCAAGTCTCAGCACCCATTTTACAACGGCTAGCTTTCAATAACAGCGTGGCTGTTTCGTTCATAGTCGTTTAAAGAAACTCCCGTATGAATAGCAAATATTGGTTGGTGTACGGGTCTCGTAAGAATAGCCAATTGGCCTATTTTTTAATTGAGTGAGGCAGCCATTTACGTACTCTTGCTCGCGAGTGCTTGTGTGTTTAGAGGCTATGAGTTTGACGATCGATCAATAAGGCAGGCCCACATGTTAGAGAGCTTATTCAATATTATACTGTTGTTCTACTGATAGGTGTCACATGTATTACAAGTCACAACAAATTTAGGATCGTGTGCCTTGACACTGACGTATTGCAGACCGCACTTGTTGCCATTCACCATGCTCGCCTTAATCCAATTCCAGACACTATAGGAAACAAGTAAGCTCCTTGTTAACTCTGAGAATAATTAATTAAAATGTTTTCATTGTTAAATAATTTAACCCAGGGCTTTTTGTGATTATTTTATTTTAGGACATGGCGCTTAGCAGCATACAGGCAGTTTACCTGGTGGGTTCATGGTGTGCTTGGCAAAAAGAGACGAAGGGTCATTCCAGCATGCGTCGTCGAAACAATAAGGAAAGAATGCATACACAGGATTTAGAGAAGCAGATCTGGAATTATGACTCCCTCTGAACATTAAAAAATATTTATTCCTTTGTCGTTATTAATTAATTATTCTATTAATATATATATCATTGTTTCACAAGATAATTCATACATCCCATGAACTATTGTGCTCGCAATCATACCTGTCATTTGCAAATTATTGTCTTCAACAGGAAATAATTTTTGATCGTGATACGTCTTAAAACTTTGCTAAAATACAAGTTATGTGGTACAGTTATATTTTCATTTTCTCCCTTTTGCTTTTACCATATAAAATGGTGTTAAGGTATTTTTTCTTGTTAGAGTTTTTCAACAATACACCAAACAAAAAACGATTTCTAATGAACATAGACTTTTTCAACCACTCCTGCATGTGTGAGTAATTTAAGTGTTTCCAAATCTTAATGTATGCTTTGAAATGACTTCGTCTTTAGCAGGCCTAGGTTTGCTACCAATATTTCGGGAGATGTGCGGGGTTGCAGGCAGTGCACTCCTTTAGTGCGGTTTCTGATTTTTTTCTGGCAATAATAGCATTTAACATTGGCCCGAGGTTATCTCTGTTTGTCTTTTCTAAAATTGGTTTTGCCACCCACTCCTTGGTATGTTTTGGAAAGACCACCTTGTACTGGAGTTCTCCTTGGTTGGCACCTTTTGATGCAGTGGCATGTTGCTTCCTGTGTTGGCATTGTGGTCTAGGGCAGACAGCTGGGTACGTGCGACCATACCCTCATAGGAGAAGTGCTGAGGTTTAGGGACATATTTGGTTTGGACACTGTGGTACACTTCCAAACTTCCAGTATGACAGCACAAGGTCAACTGCTGGATGTCTTTCACAAGGGTTTTATCAAAAACAACCTCCTTGAGTGCTTCATGAGCTGGGGAGCCAGGCCGTAGCCACCTCTTAGTTCTAGCAACATTTCGAGGGATAGGTGGGTGAGCACATTGGTGATACAAGTCTGCAGAATTCCAAGAGTGGATGTTAGCAGTGTGATGGACTATGGATAACCACTTCTCCCGCAACAAGTCATTGTCTCTCTCACATGTTTCTGCACACCACCAAAGATGATTTGATATTGACTTAATCCATGCAGACAGGTCACTACAGTCCTTCTTTTTGGCTTTCTCCATAAGTTTTTTAGTTATACTTTTGGACAAGTGCCAAACATCAAATTGGTGATCAACCTCAGAGTAATTTCTCTTTAGGTCAGCTCTGATACCAACATGGCGATCAGTGGCCATAACCTTAATGTTGCCCCCCTTTGTTTTTATATTATCCATGCAGCGTTTAAATCCCTCCCTTTCCATTGCATTGCTGTTGTTCACTTCAGTTACTTGAACAATCTGAAAGTCAACAATCTTGTCAGTTTGCTGATCAATCATCGTATATGTGCCATATTTTGCATTATGACCAGGACTGTCACAGCGCCCGTCCCCTGAAAGCCACAAATCTTGGCCTGCTAGTCCAGAAAATATAGAATTTTGCTCCCTCTTCCAACATTCATTAATTACAGGAAATAAGTATTTCTTTTGAATAGTATAAAAGGTATTCTCACTAAGAAACTTCAAATTGAGGATGTCTGCCAGAGAAGCTACTCTAGTGTAAGTAGAACCACTAAGCAAAATAGAGGATGACAGCAGTAAGTTTCCAGCTGCCATTCGTTCAAGCATGGGCTGGCTTTGCCAGGAAAAGGTATGATTATTACTGCATATGAGGGTCACAAATAATTGAGTTCCTTGTGTAGACTGGTCTGTCCGAATAACTGGGGCACCGCACTCAGGGCATCGCTTGAAAAGCTTAAACAATTCCTGCTTAAAGACAATAAACTTAGTATCATCCTGTGGATTTAAAACTTTTGGTTTTTCATCTTCATGGTCTGATTCTAAGTTGGAGTCATCTGACATTTTACCAGATGTTGACGGGAGGTAAGTACCCTCCTTTTGTGGAGACACTTCAGGTGAGAGAGTGCCAACAGCTTCTTCAGCAATGGTACCTTTCTCTTCAGGAATGTCACTTTCCTCAAATTGAGTGCCCAGACGCATTATGCATCTAGTGCCTGTCTTTATACTAGACGAATTTAACAGACGCAGAAAAAATGTTTGCCCAAGTTCGTCCAAGACGAATTATGCGTCTCATATAGTTCGTGCCGTGTTTACACCAAACGGATAACATAAGAGACGCATGATTCGTCTGGACGGATTATGCGTCTCTAGTATAAAAACGGCCATTCAACTTGTCAACTCGGCTGTTTGTCTTCCAAAAAAGGAAAACTGAAAATATCGAAATGAAACGAACGCTGTCAGTATATTTGTAATGGGTTCGAGAATGCGAGTGGGATCGGGATTAATTGACGTGAGGGATGTCGGGATAGCGGGATTATTTGAAAACATTTGAGAACCCTATCGTGGACCCTCATTATGGGCATTACTGGATAACACCATGCAGCATCCATTGATCAAAATAGAAAAATCTGTCACCACAATTACACGAATGCAGTCAATCCAGTATAAAATAAAATCGAAGTGTTTTTTTTTTGCCTGTTTCACGTGGCCTCATGCTTAGGTTAATTTTACATTGTGTTTTAGTCAATAAACTAATTTTTCAGTCAATTGAGCAACTCGTGAAGGCTGGTTGTCTCTTCTTTTTTCCCTCCATTTCTTCCTGTGTTGGAATTATTTACTTCTTACCACTCAGAGACCCGAAAACGCTTCTGTTTGGTGAGTACCCAACACATAGCTAATCAGTTGTTACTTACAGCTTTCACTGAAAGCGTTATTATCCTAGTATTTCTCTTCTTAGATGTAATTATGTGAGACAATCTTACCGTTATCATTTATATGCTTGCAAGGGAGTATCGTTTTTCTTTCAATTATTAACTGTGATAGGGTATTTTTCTTAGCTTTACCGATGCTTTATGTCTCTCTTTTTTTTCCCGTTGAATGTGATTCCTTGAGAGAGGCTAACTTATTAATACTAAGATTATTAAAAGGAAGGTTTGATTTTCTTTTTAGTTGTTGTACTCCACCCCTGTCACTACCCAATCCACCCTCTCACCAAACCACTTCACAGCTAATTTGCATAGTCACGTTTGCGGTAACGCAAGCGATGTGAAGTCAACGGTTCTTGACGCTTCCACATATATTACATAGTGTGTAGCTCATAAAGTAGCTCACAAGCGCTGAGGACCTTAAAGTGGATGAATTCCCGACTATTTGGGACGTCAATAACCGAATCTGAGCGGTAAAAGAAGTAATTCCTTTGAAAACAAGGGTAATGCAAATGAACTTGTCAATTTTTGTAAACACAGATTGGGTGCATTTCAAGCTAATGGTGTGTCAAAGTCCGGGAGATACCCACCGGTTTAAAGAAATAAGATGACTTATTAAGGTACAAAATTCACTATCGTATACTTTTTAACCACGATCTAGACCAAACTTTCGTGATTTTTTGTCTTTCGTTTGGTTAATTTTTGGCATGTGAACAGACGCTTGAGAGGAGGGCGTCGTTTGATGACGCTGGAATGGCTTGAAATTTCTAAAAATATTTCAGCCTTTTGTCCGTGAATTCAGAGAATGTATCTTGTAACCTTCATCAAAACAGAATTCGGTGAACTTTAGTTTTGTACACGTAGTGCGGTGATCAAAACTCCTGAAATTTACCCTTTTGATCGCCGTCAGCGACGGCGGGCAAACCCAAATTCAATTTTTTGTTGTAGCGCCGCAAAAATACATAATTAGGAAATAATTATCTCACTTTTAAAACATGTGTACCAAACCCTTTTGATGGGCGCAAAATGAAGGAAAACTATTTTTGGTTGCGAAAACCGGTGGACCGCTTTTAGCGGGACTGCCACTTAATATTGATTGAGTAAGAATAGAGTGTTGTTGCTATATAACGGACAAAGGAAAGTTTTTTTAGATCAGTTTCAACTGACATAGCAATCAAAAACATGTCTTTGCGTGATACTACAAGAACTACGTGCACTCTCCCCAAATTGTGCTTGGTTTGTTTCAAATTTGATAAAACAACCTCTATCGTAGAGGCCAAAAGGTTAAGAAACAAAGAAACAGGAGAAACTTTATCTGGCAAAAAAACGGAGAGGGGAACTATGGTACTCATACGATTCGGCAGCAAGACTTATGAGGCAAGAATCAAAGCATTGGATGGTAAGTAATTATTTAAGCGTCAAAATTTCTGTGTCAGTTGATAGATTGATCGTTTGAAGACAAATTACGAATCACTTACTGTCTTATAACACATTTCAGATGACCATAGCATTCTCAACGATCAAGAAAAACTCTTTGTGGATGACCCCGCAAATGCTCATCTTTTTAAAGAGGATAAACTTGAACCTGCAGCGCCCAAACGAAGAAACAAAACAGAGCCTGAAAATGCGTCCAAGAGAACAAAACAAGATAAGCCTGATGAGGTAATACGTAAAGGGTTATGTGAACAGTAGAACCTTGATAATTCAGGATTCACTTTTATCGATCCAAACGTCGCAGTGTGCTTAAAATTGAATCGGCTATTGAACTCTATTTACAGTGTATTTAGAATATTTAATGGTTAAACAGTTGCTTTTGCTACCAATAACCGACTGCCAGTCCCTTTTCCTTTAAGGGCGATTTTAGACGGGACGATTTTTCCTTACCACAATCACATCCAGTATGTTTTTCATACATATTCCAAGTTAAGGCTTGGCAGGAAATAGTATACTTTCTTCATAGCAACAATCACCTCACACAAAATCAAGGAAAGAAACAGTTTTAAAGTAGTGGCGCTGTTTGTTTTAAGCAAACTTTTGCTGTGTTGCACGCCCTGATCGTCCAGTCACGATTCTTTTTACTGTTCTTGGCTACGACTGCAGTACGGTTTTAAAGGCTGATTTAGATGGCACGATTTTCACTTACGACTATCGCAAGCAACTTGCTTACGGAATTTGACACATGTCTTAAAATCGTACGACAGTCAAAGCCAAGAAAAGTAAAATGTTGATGTATCGTCACGTTTTCCTAATGATTTTTTTTTTCAAAATCTTGATTGCGCGATCAGCGCCCGTAAAAGAGGAAAAATTTGTTGTAAGCAAACAGCGCAAACAATTGATAATCGACTTTAGTATTTACCAAATCAGTGGATAGCAATTTTGGCACGTTATGATTGGCTCCCGTAACTTTGAATATCCTTGGATATTCACTGTTTTGCAAACGGAGAGAAAAATGGCGCGTCGTTTCACGAAAGTTTCAGAAGAAGAAATTGTGGCCATTAATGAAACAGCATTTTTTTATCCATCTGTTTTGGTAAATACTAAAACAACTACCCCCCTTAGGTTCTGTGAAAAGCAGTGGATATATACCTCGACGCTTCCCGTACGAAAATTTGTGGCCTGAATGAGCGAGATTCGGGCCCGATTCGGGCCATAAAGCTGTTTTTAAGGCAAGAACTGAGCGAGACAAAGCGAGACAACCATTTTGTCGCGCTTGTGCGACTGAGCCAGACATTAGTTTGGTTCGATTAGCGCCGATAGTGTGGCGTGAGTGAGTGAGAAACTGTGAAACCCCAGTTTATTCATTTACGCCGCAGTAACGAGACATTTGTCGCGCTGTATTATCGGCGAAACTCAGGCTGCTCACTTGTTATTCGATACATAAGTGCTCCCTACTTGTTATTTGATAAGAAAAGATTAGTAGAAATAGATCAGGGAGTACTCAAAAATGCAAATCAGTTACTTAACTCTGGCTGTCGTTCTAATGTATTATATTATTTGCTGCATTTCCGTACGTGTAGTCCGTCCCCGGGTAAAAGGTGAGCAAACCATTTTTTACCGCTCTGAATTTTGAGCTAAAATACGTATATGGCTGGATATTTTTTCCAAGTGATACATTTAGCGTGATACCCACCCGCATCCGGAGAGGTAAGTTCAAATAGCTTAGCACGTTCAGGAGAAGCAATCTACATGTACATGTAGCTACAGTGTCGCTCGGAGATAAGCGAACAACGCAGACTCAAAATGAACGCACGCGATACGCGTTTTTTTGGACGCGTCTAAAATTGCGTATCGTATACGCGTTTGTGCCTTTGTTATTCATAACCATAATTTTGCTTTTCCCATATTTTTTGCGGAGACAAAAGAATAAATTGCGTGAATGCCAACAAGTCGAAAATTTGCATACGGTATGTGGCTTTGATTACTGTCAATTTCGATCCGCAAATGCCGCCGATGAAAGCAATTACAGGGCATTATATTCCTAGTAGACAAATCAAATAAATTCGATTGGCATATCATAGAAAGTTTTTAAAAAAATCTTTTCTTTTTACTGAGAGCATTTCACCGTTTAAATCAGCGAATTATGTCCCGAATCACATCACGATGGCCTCTCGCCGGCGCGTGCCTAAAATTAACCCAATAATTTTCCTTGCAGAAAAATCAAATAAATGTGATCAGCGTATCATTGACCCTTTGAAGAAAAAATTTGTGTCTGAAGTGAAAGCATTGTACCCGTTGAAATCAGAAAATCGTACCCAACTGGACTGGAGATGTGGATATTACATGAATTAAAATCGTATTGTCACGTGCCGGCAAAAGTGTGTGATTTCACTGTTGGACTGAAAATCCACGGCAAAAAATCATTCTTTACTGCTGAATTTACGACAAAACAACTCAAGCTGCAAAATTCTCAGCCTTAAATGATGAATTTCCGTACAAAACGGCTAACGATGAGCCCTTTGCTAAAGAGTTGTGTGATTAAGTTTACGAGTGACAGACGCAACGGCCTTGGACCCGAAAGTTGTTTGTATTTTTTCACCATCGGTGAGCGTCACGCTCTGCTTGAGTATTCACATCCAAAACGACAGAAGGAGTTAAATACTCAACTTTAAATGATGAATGGCTGCACAAAACTGCTAATGACGAGCCCTATGCTTTCGAGTAGTGTTTTTTTAGTTTACGACTAAACGGATGCACCGGCACGAAGTTTGTTTTGATAATATCCCTCTCAACGCTTTCATGTAAATTTCAATGTTAAAAAGGTTTTTGTGTGCAGTTTGTCGCTGGGTTTATATTTCTTTAAAAGGAAACTTGATGAATTTTTTTTTTTTTTTTTTTTTTTGGCTCTGAAACACAAATATCAAACCAGAAGGACTTTGCGCCATTAGAATACGGATATGGTGAGATTTTTTGCGCACCAACCCGAGGACACGCAAATTATTTTCACATTCACGACACTGCAAATGATTGAGAATAAACAAAGACAAGACGACAAAAGAAAGACAAAGGGAGACCTCATAAATACTAATGAGCCTTTTTGCGTACGTGTTGACGCGCATCCGCGTTTTTTTTGACACGTTTACGCGCTTTGCGTATGCACGTTTTTTGCGTATATTTTGGTTCACTTATCTCCGAGCTGCACTGTACCTCAAGACAGCATTATCCTGCTTGCCCAAAACCGAGGATAATTTTTTAATGATAGGAATTGCTTGTCGCTGGACGGAAAACCTTTAATAGGGAAGAGCAATGTTTGAGTTTTGGCTATCGATAATTAAATATTTGTAACCGCTTTTGGCGCGCGTTTCAGTTTAACGTAACTGTGCATTTCACCAAACATCTGAATCTCTACACAGATGCAGAGCTTTTACTTCCCATTTAGGACAGTAATCAACCAGATCAAAACAGCATTTATTTGCTCTAATTAATATTGCTGGAAACAATTTTCTCCTTTATGAAATAGATTTTAAACAATGTATGAAGATTTAAAATAAATGAGAAACTAGAAACGACCTCGCTATCTGATCACAGATCACTGTGGAAACCTGGCTACTAACATGCTTACCTTATTATGGACACTTTGAATGACTTCAGTCGCATTTTGTTCTATGCTAAAAGTTGGTACATTCCTTTTATTTAAGTTACCTTAAACTGAAACACGTTTCTGTCTTATATGACTGTCCACGCAATGATGACAGGGGTCATGTTTACTGCAGTTGGTCTCGGTCGAGGATCGTTCGCTTACTTATTGGCACGGAAACTAAAGATAGTATCTTTCGAATAAGGATAAACTCAGTCTGTTAACCCTTTGGTTGTAACCACTAAAAATGTGATACAAGAATTATTTTGTCGATACACATTCGTTATTTTGCTTCCAGTATCAAAACAAGTCCACAATGTCGCCGTAAGTCACGCAAACAAAAAACAGTGGTACTGTCTATTGGGGTGGGGAGTGGCAGGCAGGGGATTTTCTAGTTTATAATTTATAATGGCACTATTAAAGTAGGCATAGTTTCAATTATGGCCTATTTTGTTTCTCTTTATACTGATTTCAATGTTTCTTATAAATAATGCGTCAAAGTACCAGGATAGCGCGATGTACCCTCACCCCCTGACAGATGATACTTCATATCCTCATTGTAATAAGCTGAGAAATAAGCTTGTGAGTCAGATAAATACGGAGAAACTTACAGAATATCACTTATGTCTTACATGTAAAACTATTCAGTCCCCTATCAGGCATCATAATAAAATTGACCATCTACGGG
>NC_090879.1:36782294-36792294 GCF_036669935.1 Montipora foliosa
GCCAAATCCATCGAACATTGATATCACTTGAGACACAGAAAATTCGTGCGAAGGAAAACAACGCAGAAATCTTGCATAGCAACGAGTCGCTCAAATCTCAGGTGTACGCCTTCACTGAACAAGCTCAACAAAAGGAACACGAAATTTGCAAGTTTAGACAGATAAAGAACTTCCACACGTTACAAAAGAAAACAACGAACCATCAAAGGGACAAAAGAACACAAACTCCTATTGTTCAAGATCATCGCTGTTCAAAGTGGGTGAAGAATTTTTCCAAATGAGATTTAACAGCAAATACATCAACCATAACCTGCAAAGATTGTACAATATCAAAAGTATAAGGGTCAAGTTGGAATATGAATTGATGTTCACAATACTATGCAAACAGAAAAGTTCTAGTCAATGAGCCTGCTGTAAGTTTATATCCAAAGCAACACCAGTGTACCAGTGAATTGTCAAACCTCAAAAAAAATGTCACATCTCCCAACATGCTTACCCCCCCCCCCCCCCGATACTTAAGCAAACAATCATTCATGATTGTAGAACCGTTTTTGTAGCTTTTGCAGATGTATGTGCTCATAGTTAGAAGAGGAATTTCTAACTGCGATGTTCTGTTGAAAAATAGCCTTTTGATGCTAAAAAATTTGGTATGAAACTTTGACGGAAGGTGTTTTGGGGAATACAAAATGTATGACCTTGGGTAATGAAATTTGATGTTGTATTAAACCGTCCTTCATGTTTATTCCCAAGTACCAAATTATTAACTGCATCACAGTTGACCACACTTCAGTGTGCATGTAAAAATAGAGAGCTTTTAGAAGGGAAAATAGAGTTTGTACAGTGTATAAGCTATTGAAATTTCCCGTACGAAAATTCTCGGCGAGACACAGGCCAGATTCGGGCCATAAAAAAAGAGACAATCGAACGGGACAAGTCATGGCGATAATTCGGCTGAAACGAGCGAGACAAAACAAACGATAATTGAGCAAGTATAGACCGAGACATTTGTGTCTCCGCGACTTCGAGATGACCTTACTTAGCGTGAATCCGGCCATATTCAAGCCATAAAATAATCACGTGAACTAGCCATAGTCGAGCCAGACAATGCATTCATTTGTACCGCTGTAACATTATGATGGCGTTATTTTAAAAGCCTGCGAAGGAATTTGGCGCTATGAATCGCGAAAGTCGCCGCTGAAGTGCTGAAATCTTGCGGCCGTGATGAAATATTTCATACAACACGGACCCAACACGATAACAAAAAAATGCTTCTAACTTTGAAGTGATAACTAAGATATTTATTATATCTCAAATGCTCTCTATACATGTAAAGAGAGTATCAATTTGTAAAACCACAGTAGCAAAAGAACACCAGACGGGCAGTACAATGCTAATTTTCTATGAAAAGCTAGTGATTAATTAATATATTTACATACAGTTTGCACTGAGTACCTTATTTTCTTTGGTCTCATTCCCTTCAGAATATTATCCCCTTTGCCGAACGAACTGGTCTGCAACATTTGCTCACAGATCTCACGGCAGTCCTCACGACATGCGTTTTATCGTCAACACTTGAAAACAGATTAAGTGATTAAAATCAGTCACGCACTCGAGATATTTTTCATTTTTTGAAATTTTGTGAGACTGTCATCAAAGCTATAAAGACTGCTTGAACTTTAACATCTAGGATAAACGACTACTTTTAAAACGAATGACTTGAAAGACCCTAACTGCAAAGAACAGATGGCCCATTTTCATTGTTTATTTCATTATCTTTGATCGAATCCTTGACATTTCTGCAGCTTTATTTTTGGCAAACCAGCTGAACCACTGAGCGAATGAGACCACAAAAACAAAACACAGCCAGAAGTCAGGCAATTTCCCAGGTGCTGGACCTCCACAGACGAGGCAAGTTATTATCGATGACTTTTACGGTATAAGGTACTGGCTATCCACGACAACTAAACTTTTCGTCTGTGGAAAGATGCTAAAAACTCATTTCCTAGCATTTACATTTGTCGACCGTAAAAAGTCGTCGATAACAACTTCCCTCGTCTGTGGTGGGCCTAACAAACTATGAAGACACAGGACTGTATGTTCGGCAAATGAATAGCAACTCAACTCCTCGCTACACGTGTAGTATTTTAAAACAATACTCAGTTGAAACATCCTTAAAAGCTATTATACTGTACAATTTCGTACTTTAATATTAAGATAGACAGAAAGTAATCAATGATCAATGAATGTCCTGCAACGGGATTAATAATTTGCTTCAGCAAGTTTCCCTGTTGCCCTCTTAATCTTTCGTCTAGCGTAACTTATTTGCTGCGTAAAGCATTCGTTGACTTGTTTAGGAGAAGGGCATTCCTTGTTATTGGCCATACAAAATTACAACAGGTACTCTGAAAAACAAAATAAACGTGAAAAGAGGTTACAACAGGTGCAAAAAGGCCCCCGGTTGTAAACATCACATGATTCGCGATCCCGAATACTCCCGGCCTTCGCCACAAACTTTCGGCCTGTGATGGAATTTTCTGCCCGACCAATCGGGTTGTAGTCAGTTTAGTACGTTGCGAGCAGAATATAGACGACTTCCATCAAGTTCTCGAATATTACAAAACAATGTCTTATCAACTCGATTCGCCAGCCAGTAAATACAAAAGTACTGGAAATTGTCAAGGCCGCAACTGCACAGAGCACTTGTTTGAGGAAGCCAGGGAAGGCATATATTAATTATACGTCAATTACTGTTGGTTGGCAGTGTCACTAAAACATTTGCTGATTGAAACTGAGAACAAATCGTTGTAGCAAGGTAAAGCAATAGGAAAAAAATCTTCCATTTGATCACTTAATCAAGCTTTAACACTGCAAAACCTTCCTCTAACTGAAAATGGGCCGATTCGTAGATTTCAAATTGAAGACACGTCATCTGAAACTGCAAAACCTCTTAGTCAATATGATGAAGTGATACCTTTCAAGACTTGGGATTTTAACTTGTCAAGTGGTTTCTTCGCTTCCCCTTCCTTGGACGTTGAAGAGCCGATCCCTTGTCCACATGACTGGGCGAGTTCTTCATAGGAGAAAACTAAAGGAATCAGTTTTTGAAGCAAGTGCAGAGGGCCTTTTACTCTGGCCTCGTTGACGAGAATTCGTAACTTGCTGCCGGGGACAAAGACATCATATCCTTTAAGCAAGCGTGCATCTCCCTGAGACAAATTAATGACAAAAATCGATAAGTATTCGTGGACATCAATGGACAAACCCCTAGGGTCTCTTTGATAAGTCGCAAGAAGCACCAGTAATTATCCTTCAGAAGTTTTTGTGGAGATAAGAAGCGCCGAGGGTGGTCATTAGACCCATTACAGCTTCAAAACTGGAAAATGTATTGAGATGAGAACATGGGAAACTCTATTTGGCAGAACCAATTAATTTCTGTCATCGAATAATTAGAATCGCACAAAAACTAATACTATTTCTCCACAAATGGATAGGTTAAAGCTTTTGTTGTACTCGACTTTGTAAATATTTGGAACCATTCAAGTATATGTTTGAAAATGCTGTTTACTCGCACTTTTCGTCAGTATGACACTGTATCACAGGCCAAACTGTTATTGATGTCAACAGCATTCTTGCAGACATCTTCACACCAGGGAAAGTGTGAATTAGGGGATCTCATGAACGCAGGGATTTACTACTGGTTCAGTGTTATTAGTTACAAACGCGTACCTCGGATGGATTGAAATTGGCCTTTATCACATAAGGAGTGCAAGGAGCGACGTCTTGCAGGGGCTGAATGGCTTCCCCATCAAAAAGTTGAACGAGCGTTTTGAAGTAAGCGAGGGCTTCAGGAGGTGGAACTGAAAGTTAAACAAAAAGGCACGTTTCTTACAATTCAAAGGTGTATTTTGTTCAGGAGCCCCTGTTCATTTGAGAAATGATATTAACTTCAAGGGTACGGAGGATCCATAAAACCATTTGTCAGTAATCGAAACGTCGGTTGATTGTTTAACGAACAAACATTTAAGAGGAAACACTTACCAGCACATTTGCAAGTTAAAAAATTAATTGAGCCTTTAGCTGCTCATTCTCATTTTCTATCTCTGTGATTCTTTTCCTCAAGACAACCACTTCGGAACTTAAATTTACATTGCAATTTTGGCTTCCTTCGTTGTTTCCAGTGCCGTCTTCTCCAATTCCTGAGTCATAAAGGGAAGGTTTGCGTTCCAGATCATCGTCGATGAAGTCATCATCATAGTCTGACAGAGTTACCATGGCTGATGTGAATGCTGCTCGTGTTGCTCCTAGGCCCCTTGCCTCATCTCGACTCACCAGACTCACTGGATTGCCATACGCTTGCTGCCTTTGTTTTTGCTCTTCGATAAACTGATCGAGACTTGTCAGTGGTGGCAGAATTTCTTGATTATTAAACTGCTTCGGCGTTTGCAGTTGTGGAACACTTTTCCATGTTCGTTCTTGGTTCCATCGCGGCCGCGGCTCAGGTCGGCGTTGCTCAGGATGCGGTTGATGTAATTGTTCGCGTTCTTTCTGGGGTAGTTGCACGTTTTGCTTTTGCTGATTCTGTTGCTCTGGAATCTTTTGCTTCAGTTGTTGTTGTTGTTGTTGCTGCTTTTGAAGATGTTGCTGTTGCTGAAGCTGTTGCGGCATTCTTTGTTGCTGCTGAAGCTGTGGCTGTTGTGGCATTTGTGGCTGTTGTTGCTGCTGCTTTTGCTGCCGTTGTTGCTGGCAGTGACCTTGTGGCGTACTTACGGTAGGAAAAACATTGTTATATTGCGTTGCTGCAATAATTTCCTGCGCCGCTAACATAGAGGATGCATCCATACTCCTCTTTTGCTGTGCTTTGTCTTTATTTTGTTTTTTTTTCTGTGGATCGTCTTTGGTCTTGGATTGCGAAACCGCCCTCTTTTTCTTGGGGGGTGAGTATGGTTCTTTTTCACTGCTATCATCAGTTTGCATAGTCTCTGTGTGCCACAGTTTAATCAAGTCCACGGTGGTGAAGTCACGATCTTGATTTATGGCTGTTTTTAAGAACGAGTGCAAGTGTGCTGCATACTTGTCCAGAAGATGTTTTTCAGCTACAGCCAAAGATACATATATAAGTGTTTGTTACGAAATACCTAGCGAGGACATTAAAATGAACACATCTTCTTACATTTGATCATAGCCAAGTTTGCGCGCCTGTTTTGCCGAAGAAATTGCAAACAAGTTGGAAAAAAACAAAGATGCAATGTGATGCCCTGAGGTTCGGCCTCTAGCAATTTTGTACCACAGGCTACTTCTCGAATTATCTGAAAAAAGTCAGATTTTCAAATTCCTAAGCAGCGTCTATTGGCGATCAAATATACCCTTATTTCACTGAAGAAATCTTTAGCTCCTGGGTCGTTCCGTTCAAGTTGTTTTTTTAGCAAATGCAATTAATAAACTTGAGCAAAGATTGAAGAGACTGAACGTAAAAAAAATATATTTTTGTTTGTTAAAAGTAAGCAGTCCGTGCTTTCAACACAATCTGTTTACATTTAATAAATGTAAACAGATTGTGTTGATGCTTGTCTTTTGAAATACTGCACATCTATATTAAACTTGAACTGACCTTTTGACAAGTGACACTCAGAAGATGTTGACACGGGGCTTCTCGAGTTTGTTTTGGTATTCAGTCTTTCAGTGCAACGCACCCTACCGTGGCCACCCAACAAACTTACAACTGTGCGAACTTTGCAAGGAGGCGTGACTGTCAATCAAAGTCACACATCCTGATTGGCGAAGCAAGGGTACCAACGAGCAAATTGAGACGAAACCTTTGACAGACATTTCTAGGCTCCTTGTAATGTATAAAGACTGTCCAGAGAGATGTTTTTATCACCTAAAAGAACTTGATCTGTTCGGATATCTTAGCTGAAAATTGAAGCGTCTGAAAATTTTAGGGAATGAAATCTTCATTTCAGAAATTGCTAGCTGAACGTTAACTTTCAGGGAACCATTTGCTCAGCCGAAAATGTGATGACCTTTTTAAGTGCCAAAAAATTGCTAAAAATATCCCTTCCGAAAACGTAAGGGACTACTTTTCCCTGGTTGCCGAATCTTTTAGGTGATGCTTTAGTAAAGAAATCTATAGCAGTTTACAACCTAAAACCGAAATTCTTACAACAGTTTGGATCGCCCGAACACAATATTGCACCGAAGATTATCGTTGGGTGCCCCTGAAAAACTTTCTTGATTGGCCATGGTAAGGCGCGTCGCACTGTAAAATGCAATGAACATAGTGCAAAAAAATATCTCCGTGGACCAAAGTGACAGCAACACACAATTGTATAAAAGCAAGAAAAGACAAAAATATTTCGACCCATTTTAGAATTAACACGAATGCTCTAAAAGAGTATAATTATACAAATATAAAGGGGTACCTCATACTTTATAATTTGCGCGCCTCCAGTAACTCGAAGTAACGGTTTTGCCACTTGTTAGCAAAATTGAAAGTAGGCGAAAAGCAGCAATATTTAAGCAGCCATAAATTTTGATTGCGAATTTGCATGCCTTTGTACGTTAATGTATGTATCTATTACTTGCGTTTTGCGCAGACATGGAGGACAGTTCCAATAAACACTTGCTGCTTTCCCTGAATGCGCCATTTCACTCCTACTTTGTCTTTTTCCTTGAACTCACCCTGCAGTATGCACCGAGACTTCGGTACGACACTGACTGTCTTATCGCTCGCAAAATATACACAGGCATACAAATTCTCGGCCATTACCTCAATGAACGAAAGAGCTGAAAAGTTAGGTAAAATGAGGACAAGATACCTGCTTCCGAGCGGTCACGATTTCTTCTAACCGTTTTGGTCAAACAGTGCGCCAAACCAAATCAAATGAGCTTTCAAACGGTAGCCAATCAGAAGCCCTTATTCCTTCAGAAAGTGATACGCAAGTTATCACATGCCACGAAGATCAGCCCAAAGCTGCTTGATCTCTGCCTGTCTAGTACCTGCGTCATTATTTTGAACATGGATTAATTGTTCCCCACACTTACTGTTCAGTAAACAAGAACAATTTGCTCTGTGGTTGTTGCGAGTTTGTTTAAGTGAGTCGAGCAAGCTGTTGTAGAGTTGACTAAAACATGTCAAATGTACGGAGAAATGAAAAAAGGCCAAAGCGCCGAAGGACGGCCGAGGACGAATCTTTGTTTACAGATGTTACCATTCCTCTGTCCGTGACAAGTTTGCCACGCACTCTTCAACCCTCTGAATTGACCTCCGTGGAACTGGAGGCACAACAAGGGGGCGATTTAAGTTCAGAGTACGTTGCACAGTCCACCGCACCATTCACTGGATCCGACAATTTCAGGAAACCTGACAGCCCTTCAAAGTTCAAATCAAAAGATTTCGACCACGAGGTCCCAAGTAACGAGCCTTTCCAACCGCAATTCCCTATCAAGTTTATTGACAATGAGGAACTAGAGCTGGATTCTATGTGGAACGATGTGTATGAAACTCTGATTGCAGAAAGCAGTGAACGTGAATTACGGGATTGGGGGTTTACTGAGGAAGACAGTGATCAGTTTGAAGATATTGTTGAAGATCTGACATTGCAAGAGGTAACAGCTACTTCCAGTTGTGAAGCTGCAAACTTGGAATCGAAGGAAGAACCACAAGTACAAGTTAATACCAAAGCATTTAGTGAACAAGAAAAGTTGTACCCCGGAGCTAGGGTGACGATAGGCGCTGTTATGGTCCTTCTCACCCTGTATGTTATCAAATACGACTTAACGGGGGAGGCAATTTCTCACTTGTTACAGTTTATTTCACTTTTACTTCCATCAGGAAGCATTTTGCCTGATACACTTCAAAAATTCAAAAGGTACTTTAACAAATTAGAGAGCCCAGTAATTTTGCACCACTTTTGCGCTTACTGTTTATCTTATGTTGATAAAAAAGCGGCTACTTGTCCGAATACCTCATGCATGAAAGAACTTTTGTCTCGAAATGCAAAAGCTTACTTCATTGAAGTACCAGTCGTTCATCAACTCTCGGCATTTTTCTCTCGAATTGGTTTCTATAGTAACATTCAATATCGATTCAACCGAAAGAAGAGGCATCCTGACAATATTGAGGACCTTTATGATGGTGCACTTTACAAGAAATTATCCGGGAACGGAGGATTTCTATCATTCCCTGATAATGTTTCCTTTCTCATGAACACTGATGGTGTTCCCGTATTCAAATCCTCTAAAGTTTCCATATGGCCACTGTATCTGGTAATTAATGAGCTCGATTACAGCAAACGCATGGCAAACGAGAACGTGATTTTTGCTGGCCTCTGGTTCGGAGAAAAAAAGCCAGCGATGTGGACTTTTCTCAAACCGCACTCGCAATCATTTGCAACACTTGAAAAGGGTGTTTACGTTGACTCACCAGAGAGAGGGAACTTTATCTGCAAAGGAATTTTGCTAGCCTGTTCTTCTGACCTTCCTGCTCGTTGCTTGTTGTGTAATGGTATGCAATATAACGGTGAGAATGGCTGCTGGAAATGTTTGCAACCTGGTGAAATGGTGAAAACAGGTGTTCGTGGTCACAGCAGAGCATTTCTCTATCAAGACGACAACCCTAAAGGGCCGATTAGAACTTCAGAAAATGTCAAAGAAGACGGAATTGAAGCCGCCAGGCGCCAAAAACAGGGCATGGGTCGGTATGTTGTAAACGGAGTAAAGGGACCATCTTGGCTCTCTCTACTAAAGCATTTTGACTTAGTGAGAGGCATTGCAATTGATTACATGCATGGAGTTCTTCTTGGGGTCCAGAAATTACTTTTGACCTTGTGGTTTAACCCCACCTTTTCAAAGGAACACTTTAGCATATTTTCTAAAGTGGAGATTATTGATGAGAGGCTAAATCAAATTTTACCAACTTTCGAAGTCAAGCGACTTCCTCGGTCGATTTCTGAACACTTAAAATACTGGAAAGCTAGTGAATTACGTTCGTTTCTTCTGTTTTACGGACTTCCTACATTGTACGGCCTTTTACCTGATAACTATTTCTCTCACTACACATTGTTTGTAAACGCCATTTTCATTCTCTTACAAGAATCAATTACTGAAGCAGATTTACTAGAAGCTGATAGACTCCTTGACGGTTTCTGCAAGTCCTTTTCAAACTTGTATCATCCACGTTTCCACACTTTAAACGTTCACCAGTTACTGCATTTAGTTGACGACGTAAGAGACCTTGGACCACTTTACACACACAGTTGTTTTGCATTTGAAGACAAAAATGGATTTCTGTTAAAGCTCATCCACGGAACACAGTTCATTGACAGCCAGATAATCTCTGCGGTATCCATAACACAGAAACTACCTGAGCTCCGTGAAAAGTGTGTTCCCAAAGGATCTGAAATTGATCTGCTTTACAAAGACTTAAATCGCGGCAGCAAATCCAAATACAGGACCGAAATTCTTCCTAACATTTATGCTTTAAGTGCAACATATCAAGTGTGCCTAGGAATTGCGGAATTGAATGCTCTGGAGAAATATCTTGGGTTTTCCTGCCCCAAAGAACAATTCTGGGCATTCAATAGGCTGGAAATAGCACTTTCGTCGTCCATAGTTTGCGGCTTAGCTTACAAGCGTCTGCGCAAAAGGAATTGTGCGGTTGTCAAGTATTGCGTGAACAACACGTGGGCTTTCGCAATGGTGAAGTTCTTCGTTAAGTATGAGGTAGCGTCTGCTAAGGAGCTGAAGTTTCTTGCAATAGCTCACCCAATTTTGGTCCTTAACTACAACCCAAAGATACACATCACTCGAGTGACCTTTTCCTCTCTGGAGGAGATAGTTGTTTTTAATGTCGAGGACATTTGCACTAACTGTTTGTACATTTCCGTGAAAGTTGCGGCTGACGGAAGTCGCGATCACTCTGTTGCGTATGTGTGCGAATTTGCAAATAAGAAGGAGCGTGATTAAGCCGGAAAATGAAACGGTGAAGTACTCATTGAAAGCA
>NC_090879.1:36799794-36802294 GCF_036669935.1 Montipora foliosa
AGAGGTTGACGACCACCTTAAAAAGACATAAACTCAATAAATATGAAGGCATAGTGATCTTAGCACTACATTTTGTCTCAACTTTAACTTAATTATTAAACATTTCCATTTCCACCTTTCTCTCCTTATATACATTTTTATTATATTTTTATTTCTTATCATAACAAAAGGAACACAGAGAATTTCGAGTTGGCATGAAGTTTAGCGTGAAGTCCGTGTGCATTTCAAGTTACCTACAAATTTGTTTAGCTTCTCACCTAATTTTAGTCTAACCAGTGCAAAACGACAAGAAAAATAATTTAATCCAGCCCATTCCAACTTTCTAACTTTTTAGCTTGTTCTCCCTATAGAAGGGACTTTAAAAGCATTTTAGCTTTCTTTTTTTCCCAGGGCTTTTTCTTACCTACGCAGGATAAAAGTACGAACAAAATCCGTGTATAAAACCAATGCTTGTTAAACTTTCACCGTTCCATGCTGGCAATACCTGCTCGCCATTAGAGTTCCAGTAGCTCAGTGGTAGAGCGTCTGAACTAGAACTCAGAGGGTTGTGAGTTCGATTCTCACCTGGAGCTCGAAAATTTTCCGCGCTTTCTGGTGATTGAAATCTCTTTCTTCTTTAATACAGAATAATTATGTCAATAGAATCAAAAGTGCAACGTTCATTGCGCACTGATGGTTCAAGAATTGCCCTATATCCTGTGAAACCAGCCCACATCCGGTACATTTGAAGCTTGTGCTGTCAAAATCCGCCATGTTTCTTCACCACTGACGCGATATAGTCAAATTCGCGGGAAAACAGACATAGCCAGGGATCTGGAAGTAGGAACTTGTCCCAAAGGAACACAAATTTTCGGTTCGTACCGAAAAATTCCCACTTTTGGATCACCTCCAGAGGTGACCCAAAAATTACCGGAAATTTTTTAGTATTATGGCGTGTTCCATTGGGGTTCTGACCGGAATTCCCGGAAATTTCTGCCCAATGGAAAGCGCCCATTATCTGTCTTGACTAGTTTGTTTGTTTGTTTCTTTGTTTGTTTGCTTGAGCAGGTTGAACTTTTGGCAGCTACATGTATTCAGCTGATGTGGACCTGCTATACCCACCCACCCACCCAGCGGTGCCCAAACACTCAGTTCAGATAGTAAACAGTGCTAGCATTATGCTCACTACGATCATTTGGACTAAGATTGGAATTTGCAACTTGGCACAAGGAACTCTTTCTTGTTTTGTTTATACAAAAAAAGAAACTTCCAAGGCGTGTTCTTGTTCAGTTTGATAAAGACCACAATTAGCTTCCTGTCTGCTAGATTTTTTAGATCCCTTGTGATTTCTTACAACTTATGATGTTGATATTGTAGATGGCAATTGCTTCACAAAAGTCAAGATCCAGCTCTTAAGGAAGCCTAGTTGATATTAGCACATAACAGAACACACCAGTAACGACATGCAGTACACTTAACAGAATTAAGAAACTTGAAAAAAGTGACTGTTGTTGAGCAAGTGACATTAGAAAGATTCCAAAGATGTAAAGAGTAAACGACAAATTTAGTTCTCGCTCAAAAGAAAACTAAATTCACTATGCAAAACGACTTTTAACTAAAGTGCATTCCAACGACAACATGCACCTTGACGGCAAACATTTACTGTCAAATAGAATGCAATCTCTCTTAAATATCTTTTAAGACCATTGGTTAATCTTATTGCACAAGGATGACTTATCTTAGTCTAGGAAAACATATAAGCTTTTCATCCAAAGGTCCACTTATTGAAAGTACAGTGACCCTCCATATTTTTGGACCAAAGCCGAGACCCAAAGAACGGACCCACTGTTATGGACGGTACTGATCCCCCTTCCATTCGAGGCCATACATTTGCAGAGTGCTCCGCCTCCTCTCAGCGACAAAGGAGAAAAGTGACTGGACTCTGTAATGTTATCTGTAAAGCAGACACCAGTATTTCATGCGTGAAATGTCGTCTGTACTACCATCATGGAAATTTGCTTCTCAATATCAATATTCCTTTCCATTTTTGTAAAATTCTTTTTTCAGTCGCTTGGTTTATTGATAATAAGTCCTGCCTAGGAAATGTAAACATGATTGGAAAATATACAACTGCAATCTTGGACAAAACTCTTGGGAAAAATTCCAGCTTCAGCATCATTTGGCACACAGTCACAAAATATATTGGTCCTTCCCCCCATACCAATGTTGATAATGTGATGCAAAATACCGTGCAAGGCTTTGGTCGCTTTTTAGAACAACATTGGAATTGGGGAGGGGCAAAAGTTGGAAGAATTACTTTTTATCGCACAGACAAATTAGAGCGTCACATTTCCCCAACGAGTTTTGTCCAAGATTGTGTATTTCACTGCTGCAGCAGCCTTACTAACTCGCCAAACGGAAATGAGCATTAAGCTCATCTCACCTCAAACACATCCAGGGTTTAAGGGGCATTGGCGGAACGTAACTGTATAGTGCCCATCTATGGTGTGAAAAGGTAAAG
>NC_090879.1:36804794-36807294 GCF_036669935.1 Montipora foliosa
TAAAAACAAGTGAAAAGTCAGGAAAAAGGGTTTCATAATCTATTGATTAGAAGCCATTTTGTAGGCTCTTGTAAGTGTTATTTCTTTTGAATTATGAAATAAAATATTTGTTTCTTTTTTTCAATTTTGCTGAGTCTGCTTGTAGTGATAAATCCAAATTTTGTGATTATTGTGGCAGAGTCCCCTTCAAGGTATTCAATTTGGGCAAGTAGCGCATTTGGATGAAGGGGTGTTTCCTTTTCCATTTTATTAATTTTCAGCGCCACATAAACCTGAAGTTCGAACTTCTTCTTTTTCTTCTTCCCTTTCTAGTGTATGATAACGGCAAATAGCGCTGATAAGCAGTATTTAAGCTAAACACCCATTTCAAACAGTGCTGATAGACAGTATTTAAGCCTCAGGAGCCATTTTTGAGCAGTTAGCTTTCAGTAATTGTGATTCAGGGTTAGTCTGCAGTCTGTGGTCTACAGTTGGCAAGTGTCAGACACCGCTCTCCTCTAATGTCAGGCTCATCCTGCCACTTTTTCAAATTATTTACCATTTTCCTGCTCTGCATGTGATGTAGCTGTGACTTGTCCACTCATTTGTGGCTTTTTAATTTCTTTTCTTTGAGAGATTCCGAAAACTACTTTATACAGCATTTTGCCAATTGTTCTGTGAATGGTTATGTGTTTTTTTACAAGCAGTTTCTCCAAGATGATGACAACAGTGGTTCGAAGACGAGTTCTTTTCTTTGATTAAACTGCAAGGGTTATCTTTCGTTGTTCTATTTGCCTGTGCCACCATCTCTTTTTCACTGTGGGAACGCTGTGCTTGCGGCAAAAATCGGTTTGTTATCATGACTAGATATGATGCCTTTTTCCTGGTGTATTTTGCATAGCGACGTAAATAAACTTCGTACAATATTTGACTATTAATTTATATCATTTATGCATGTGTGAGATGGTGGTTGTCATGAAGGCTTGGAAATAGCTTAACGACTTGAGTTGCTGATTCGATGGTTTAGCGGTTAATACAGGGGAGAGGTTCGAATCCTTGGAGTGACATGGAATGTTGTGAAAGTTCAAGGTAAGAGGTACAGTCCATTGGTAGTAAGCAGGGAAAGGTGTTTTCTTTTTTCTTCCCCCTAAAAATCCAGGCCCCATTTTTTTTTTAATTACATCCCCCAAAAAAAGGGAAACCTTTTTTAGACAGTTCATAATAACCTAGGTTGAAACAAAATGACCTAGTTTGGTTGCAAATTAACCTAAGGGACAAAATGACTTGCAACATAACCACCAGGAAAAGAGCCTCTGCTAACAGGGAAAGGTAACACCGTTTGTCATGCTGTACTGAGTCAACATTAAATTTCTATTGTCCACGTATAACCAAATGGACTGTGTGTACCCATTCATCAGCCACTGCATCCGACGTTAACGCCTTGAGGCGTCTTGTTCCCTTAAATCTGGGGGAAAACCATATTTGGAAAATATCTCTTATTTGGAATTTCGTGCCTGAAAATTCATGGTGAACTCCCAACTGAACAGTTGTATGATTTTGGCACAGAAAAATATCAAATTTTGATATGCCCTCCTGAGAGTTTTTATGAAGAATCCACGTGGAGGCAGCATGGCTGTTGACGAGGTTCACTGTGTGTTACAGTGGTAAGTATGAAACCTACAAATGTACTGTTGGTTGTAGATGTGAATCGCTCAGCAATTACTAATATATCTCCTGCTGGAGCTCTTGTTTACATTTAAGTTAACTGTGATTCCATATTGTCTTACATGTAGGAGTTTAGACCTATCAATTTTTTTTTCAAAACCAGGGACAAATTGTCTGGAAACCCATTGCAAAACAATTGGAAAAAAAATAAACGAAACTGAATCACGATCTGGACTATTTGTTGTTGATAACGTAAATGTTCCTAATTTATACATGTATATGCACAGTCAAACATTGATTATCTAGACGTTAATTGTCAGAACTTATTTTTTCTGGCCAAAAATTGTTCATATATATTAATGAATGAGGATGAAGACGATTTGCCTTCCACTTAAACCTTGAAAAATCCTAGATAGTTAAAAGAATTTCCCTTCTGAAACGTATTGTTGGAGATACAGTACTCTAGAGAATATGAAATTCTGACTTGGAGCTGTTTTGTTGCTAAGTGAAATTGCATGCTTTATCATTTCAGCATTTGCGTCTCATTAATATTGCCGGTTTTCACTGTCACACCATCATCAAAACCATTTCACAAATAAAGTCAAGAATCAAAGAAGATGAATATTCAAGCAGTCCTGCAAAGGTTCAGGTCTGTCCAATGTTTCATGCTGAAGATATTCGAAATGTTTTACTCAAAGGTTTTGTATAGAGGTGCCATGTTTGTGTCCCTCTCAGGGGCACACGTATGGCGGCTGGAAGCTAACAAAAACTCATCCAGTTTTGCTATAAAAAGCTCGTAGTCGTCTTCTGAGGGCTAACCTACGTGACATATTGTGTCACGCAAGAGCTGAGAAAA
>NC_090879.1:36814794-36822294 GCF_036669935.1 Montipora foliosa
CAAGTTGGACCTTATCAAGGTCAGCGTGTTGCTGCTGCATTTTCATTGTTCGCCTTTGTTTTTAGAATTATTTTCTGTCATGCTCATATGTCGTTTTCGTAATCATTATTCTGTTAGTTTTTTCCTGCATAATTTTGCCTTTGTTTAGTTCAGTAGTATAAAAATTCACCGCTCTGCTTAAAAATTCATTCCCATTTTGTACCTCGGAGAGTCTACATTGTCTTGCTCCTTGCTTTAGTTTGTTCCGTTTTTAAAAGCTCTACAACGTTTGTAAGTATTATTTCCACTCGTAGATTCGTTTGTAATTCTTTTGTCGATTTCTGTTTCACTTAGTTCATTGCAGTAACGTATTTGTGTTCATTTCTTTTAGGAACCGCTTTAACCGCTTTAAGTTATGGAACTTTGCAAATCGAATTAAAGTTAATCTGTTAATCTGTTAATGCAACAAGCTCATCAGAGCTTTGGCTCTTGGCCTCGACTGTACTGCACCCAAGAACGAAAGGTGTGACCCTGAAAACTTGTGTGAGATGTATGGGAAGAGTCATGACCTTGATGACTGCAAAGAGTACTTAAAAGAACTCCTGACAAGAAAGGAGAGAGTTTCTAAAGCGGAAAGAGCTGTGCTTCGCATGCTACGGTGGTGGTCATAGGTCAAACGGGTGTGCCCCAGTGGTTAGGGCCCTTGCCTTGAGAGCCGGAGATCCCAGGTTCAAGACCTCCTCTGACTACTCGTTGAATTTGTTCCTGGTAGTCCCTTGTTCAACTTCCCATCTGCACCTGTAAATAGCCAACTGGTTTGCCTCCGGCCAGTTGGGATTCTTATCAGTTGTTGTTGTGTTCTATCGTTTCGTTAATTGTGTTTCATTGGCCCTGAAAAGCCCCTGTGGGGAGCAGTCAATTAAGTATGTATGTATAGACGTCATCCTACCGGACTCCATGATGACAACATTCATCGTAATCAGCCAACAATCAGGAATCAGATTCCCTCAAACGAGCAATCAGTGGATGTCGTAACTACTTCTCATGCTGAAACAGAGGAGGCCGTTTGTAGTGTTGGCACAGGGTATCCAGTAACTACCGTACCTATAGTCCCTGTCAGACTAAAAGCCGCCGGAACTGAAGTGTTTATCAACACCATGCTCGACAGTCGTAGAACCGGTACCTTTGCTCTTGAAGACGTACCTGCCTGCTTGGATGTTAAAGGTGGCGACACGAAGCTGATGCTGAGAACTGTGAATGGTACTAAGTTAAACGACGCTAAGGTTTTGAAGTTTGACTGTTGAAATCCAAGGTTGTGTTACCCCCACCTGGCAATTTCCAGAAAGATGTTTATTTGCGCAAAAGATGGAGAAGGGTCCAATACCTTGGTCAGCGGTTGGCGCCCATGATGGCGGCCTTTTCTCGTACTCCGGGAAAACATCCTTGCCAAGTGGCCTACGTAACCTAAATTTTGTTTCTATCACTTCTTATGTGTTTGTATTTTCGTGTTATGATGACATCTGTCACCAGTGAGGAGTTAATTGTCATTCTGGAGGAGAAACTAGAGCAAAAACTAGCTCCGTTCAAGTCAACATTCGATGAGTTGAAGAAAACTGTAGAAGATACTTAAGAAGTCTAAAGCTTTACCAGCAAACAATATGATACACTTCTAAAAGACTCTTAGTGTGTGAAGATGAGAACAAGAAGCTACTAAATGAGAACAAGATATTGCAAAAAACTCTGAACAAACTGGATATCTCGCTCAAGTCTGTGACCAAGGCAAACAATGACTTGGAGCAATACACTCGAAGAGAGTGTGTGGAGATACGAGGCGTTCCGCAGAATCCCGATGAATCAACGAATACAACTGTGAAACAATTGGGGAAAGCTGTTGGTGTTGAAATTGCTGATATAGATGTATCGGTCAGCCACCGTCTTCCACCACCTAAATTGTACAAAAGCGGAAAACTTGGCCCACCGCCCATTATTGTCAAGTTTGTCAGGCGTGACACAAAAGATGCATTTTATCAGGCAAGAATGAAGCTCAAGGATATTACATCCAAAGCCCTTGGATTTCCGGATGAGAATAGGATGTACATCTCCGAAAGCCTTTCCCCTGCAAATCGTGTCCTTTTTAACGAAGCTTATAAATTGAAGAAAGATCTGGATTACAAATTCCTCTGGACATCAAACGGAAGGGTATTCTTGAGAGCTACCGAGGCATCCTCAGTCATCTCCATTCACAGCTTGGATCTTGTGAAAAAAATCAGGAATCAAAACGGAAGATCAACACCAGAAGAATCAGTAGCTCAAGGATCAAAATCTTCACGATGGAATCTCTAACCTACCTCTCACATAACCTCAATAGAGACAACAAATGTGCCTGTGAGCATCTGTCCTAAATGTCCTGATGGCATTGCTAATACCTCTGATGGAGACACACTCAGTGAGTACTCTACCTTACCATCCTTAGCTATTAACTATGCTGACAATGTGGCCCATCTGACAAATTTAGATGTGGACCTGAATATGCCTGCAGATATCAACTTTAGCTACTATACCCTTCATGACTTTCACAGCAACCCTGATATTTTTGATTGTTTATCAAGTAACAATGCATTTTCTATTTTAAATTCTAATATCAGAAGCTTGTAAAGTAATTTTGAGGATTTTAATACTATGCTATCAGAGCTATACTTCCCTTTCTCAGTGATTGGTTTAACTGAAACTAAAATTAAGGTGGATCAACAACCCTAACTTAATATTGATTTACCTGGGTACTCATTTTTCTCGCAACCTACTCTTTCAAATGCTGGAGGTGTTGGTTTTTATACAAAAAATGACTTGAATTTTACTGTCATATCAGAGCTATCTACCTCTACTGCTGATTATGAAGCCCTTTGGATTGAAATACACAATACCCATGGCTTAAATATCCTCTGTGGCATTATATACAGGCATCCCAATGGTAATTTGGAAAGCTTTTTTGAGTATTTAAATTCTACCGCTGAGAAGATTGATCGAGGTAGTAAGTACTGTGCAATACTAGGTGATTTTCATTTTGACCTTCTCAAATTTGAAAATCATTATCCAACTAATGATTTCATAAATATTATTAGCTCATTTTGTTTCCAGGTTCATATTCTACAGCCCACAAGAATAACAGATCGTTCTAAAAGACTAAGTGATAATATATTTTTTAACTCATTGGAGCACTTCACAATCAGTGAAAATATAATTTATGATATAACAGATCATTTGCCTAATTTTCTTATTTTCGATAAATTTTCATCTCTTCATAACAATGTTAAACTGTATGAAAGAGACTATTCAACTTTTAACCCACAAGATATGATAAGTGAATTCCTGACTATCAATTGGCAAACTGTTATTTCATCTGAACAAGATTCTTCAAGCACATTCAGCTCCTTTTATAATGTGATGTCAACTATTATTGACAAGCATATCCCTATTAAGCAACTTTCCAAGAGGGAACGGAAATTCCTCTTGAAGCCATGGATTACCTCTGCTTTGAGAAAATCAATATATGTTAAAAATAACCTATATAAGAAATTTATTAAGACCAGATCCACTTATATCCATTCAAAATTTAAATTATATAGGAATAAATTAAACCATCTTCTCAAAATAGCCAACAAGGAATACTACAACAATTATTTCTTTGATAATATTAATGATTGTAAAAGAATATGGAAGGGAGTCAAACAAATAGTTAACTACAAAACCCCGACCAGTGCAAAACATATTAAGCTTAGAGTAAATGATTGTGAAATTGTTAGCCCAGTTGAGGTAGCAAATGCTTTTAATACATATTTTTCTAGCATAGGAAATAACTTAACTAAATCAATAAGCATTGTAGAAAAATCGCCTATGGAATATTTATGTAATCCAGTTTGTGATTCATTCTTTATTTACCCAACAACTATAGATGGGATTGAAAATGAGATTTCTAAATTAAAACCAGGAAAAGCTACAGGACCTTACAGCATATCAGTTGACATCCTGAAGCTGCTAAAATCTGTTTTATCTACACCATTAAAAATACTTTTTAATAATTCACTTCTGTCTGGTAATGTACCAAATGCCCTGAAATTATCTAATGTGATACCTGTTTTCAAAAAGGGATCCCAGACTAGGTTGTCAAATTATCGCCCCATCTCATTGCTTTCAATTTTTCACAAACTAATTGAGACACTTATGTATAATAGACTTGTTAGTTTTCTAGACAAGCATCATGTATTATTTGAGAAGCAATTTGACTCTAGGCCTAAACATAGTACTGATCATGCAATATTATCTATAGTAGATGAAATACAAAAAGGAATTGAGGAACGAAACTATTCCTGTGGAATTTTCCTCGATTTTAGTAAAGCATTTGATACAGTCAATCATAAAATCCTACTAGGAAAGCTAGAACATTATGGTATAAGAGGAATTGCAAATGCAGATTTTTGTTATATATAAATGACTTCCACTGTTCTTCAGAATTGTTTGATTTTCACCTTTTCGCAGATGATGCAAATTTATTCTATGAGAATAAAAGCCTCCAGATACGACAAAAATAGGATAAATTCTGAATTAATCAATGTTCATACTTGGCTAAGTGCTAATAAACTCTCCCTAAATATAGAAAAATCAAACTTCATAATTTTTCATCCACCTCAAAAAAGATGACAGGATTTTTCCTTTAATCTCTCTTTAAACAACAAACAATTGAAAAGAGAGTATTGCATTAAGTACCTTAGCATACTAATTGATTCACACCTAAGTTGGAAACCTCGAGTAGATTTTGTAGTAAAAAAAATTAGAAGAAGCATTGGTATTTTATCTAAACTAAGGCATTATATAGTTCTTAGTATCCTGTTAAAGCTATATTATGCCTTAATCTACCCTTTTATGATCTATGGCATCATCATATGGGGCAATACGTATGAATCAACACTTAAACCAATATTTATACTTCAAAAGAAAGCCTTGCGTACTATTACTTTTTCTCAATATGATAGCCCTTCGAGCCCCTTATTTAAATCTCTCCGGGTCATCAAATTCTATGATCTTGTAACATTTCATATTACTGGGGAGTCAGGGTGGTTTAGTGGTCATCAATCGTGCCTCCCACCTCTGTGACCCAGGGTCAACTCTGACCTCGGGTCGTATGTGGGCTGAGTTTCAGTCCATCTCAACCTGACTGAGGGTTTTTCTCCGGATACTCCGGTTTTCCTCCCTCCTCAAAATCGACTCCCAGTTAATAACATCTGGCTGGGTTTGCGGTGCTCCGAGATCACACACGGATCATCTGGTGGCAGCCGTGGGTGCCTTCACGTGCATTCAGTACGATCCTGTTGAGCCGGTTAATCCTGAAAAGCCCTTGTAGGGAGGGGTCGACTAAGCGCACATTTACACAATTTACACATTTACACTACATTCATGTATAAATTTCATAATCAGCTCCTACCTACTGCCTTTCATTCATTTTTCACTAAAGTAACTAATATTCATAAATATAATACTAGACTTGCAGCAAAACAATCTTACTATCTTCCTTTTGTTAGAACTAATTACGGCAAGTTTAATATTCAGTTTCAGGGTCCCTCTATATGGAATTGTATTGATGAAGACATAAAATCATCATCTAAAGCAATGTTTAAGAAAAAAATTCAAGCCCATTATTTAAAAAAATACTAGCTCCGCCTCAATTCAATATATTTAAGGATGTTAAGGCTGTTTTGCTCTTCTAATTCATTGTTGTTTTTATATTGATCCTATTTTTGTGATGTATATGTGTGTGTATGTGTGTCCGACCTAAACTATCCTAAAAAAAATTGTAATACAGGCTGCCTGCCCCTTTTAACTTTTTAGTTATTTCAGGCAGCCAGACCCCCTATATCTATCTCTATCTTTTAGAATAATTTATCTGCATGTAAGTAAGTTTATGGGGTAAATAAAATTGTTGTTGTTGCCAACATATTGTGGTCAAGATGGAGAAAGGAGTATGTTCAATGTCTGCAGCGAAGAGTGAAATGGAATTGCCCAAGAAGGAACTTCGAAAAGGGAGACCTGGTCCTCATCGCAGATGATTGAGCTGCACAAAACGATTGGCCTATGGCTTGAATAGTCGACACCTATCCCGATGCAGAAGGAAACGTGCGTTCTGTCAGAGTCACTACAGGAACAACAACACTAGATTGTCCAGTCCACAAGCTTGTCCTTATCCTTGAAAAGACGCCACAAGACCAGGGTTTAAATCCAAGCCAGAGGAGCCTTTAGTGACATAACTGAAACTTTCTGTATTTTGTTTTTAAAGAGCTTCAGACTGTAAGAGTTTTTTCGCAAACTACAAACTCTTAGGGGAGCCAGATGTTGATGCCGCATTTTCATGAATATTTTGTTCGCCTTTGTTTTTAGAATTACTTTCTGTCACGATTATATGTCGTTTTCGTAATCATTATGCTGTTAGTTTTTTCCTCCATAATTTTGCCTTTGTTTAGTTCATTAGTATAAAATTCGCCGCTTTGCTTAAAAATTCATTTTCATTTTGAACTTTGGAGGGTCTACGTTGTCTTGTTGAAGTTTTATCGTCCCTTGCTTTAGTTTATTCCGTTTTAAAAAGCCATACAACGTTTGTAAGTATTATTTCCACTCGTCGATTCGTATGTTTCATTGTTTGTAATTCTTTTGTTGATTTCTGTTTCACTTAGTTCATTGTAGTAACGTATTTGCGTTCATTTCTTTTAGGAACCACTTTAAGTTAAGGAACTTCGCAAAATCGAATTAAAGTTCATCTGTTGATGTAACAAGCGCATTGGAGCTTTGGCTTTTGGCCCCGACACAGTTGTTTCTTGAAGTTGACCGCTGACCAGGGACTGGTTGTTGGTTGGATCACAGGTTTAAGCCAGGTCAGACACTCACACCTGAGCATGAATGAGGCTTAATTTTTCACCCTCTTTCTGTGGCTCAATGTGGCTACATGGCCATGCTATCTCAACAAAAGCTCTTAACAGTCCATGCTTCTCGTATTCAGGTACGGTTTGGAAAATATTTTTTTCTTGCATTTTTCGCTGGTTTCAATCCAGGTTTGACATAATATAGCTGTGGTCAGGACACACTGGTGGCTACGTAGTATAGTTATTCAAGTCAAGCATTGGAGGGATATAAACTTAAAGCTGTGTGTATTTTTAAGTTGTTTAGTGCTGCTTTTTGCTCTGAATTGCAATTTTTGGCATGAGTCTTTAATTTTGAATCTACTAGGGTTGCAAGATGCCTGGACGGCCTATGACAGAAGAAGAGAGAAGAGAGAAAGAGAACGAAACGGTACACCAGTAATAGCTCAAACTTGGTCGAAGAACTTACTCCACAATTTCTTTTCTTGGACACTAAATCGTTTGTTATTTCTACGGATGAGTTATTTCTAGTGGATATAGATTTCTAAAAAGTGGTTTAGTCGTTTTTTTCTTTGTTCAGGAATGAAACTCGAATTTTTATCCTCAACTGGAATTAAAT
>NC_090879.1:36839794-36842294 GCF_036669935.1 Montipora foliosa
AATGGTGTACTGTCGAACTTTACCAGATCTCACATTTCCAGTGACAGAGTGAGATCTGGGTACGAGATTAACTTTGCACTTAGAACAGGTTTGAAGAGGAAACAGGCATGATCTCGGAAATGGCCTATTTTCTTAAACTTTGCAATGAGTTTTGTCTTAGCGTGCCAATTACTCTCCAGCAATAAAAAAATGGGAATCACGGAGTTCGGTTTTGCGAAATACGCGTTTAAAGATAATATATAGCGTGTTTTTCGGTGGCTCATTTGTTTCCATAGTCACCTAATACGTCACATTAATGAGTGCATCTGGTTTAGCATTTATTGGTGTTTCATATGGTATCATAACATTGCAGTTAAAATGCCCATAACGTGAAAAAAAAAATTCCCTTTTGAAAGTCCATATTAAAAAATAAACTTTAGCGAAAGGATTTTTCCATTCAAACGAGAGCCGAATTTTCTACGACTTTTTAAGTAGCATGCAAATTGCTAGCCTGCGAATGCAGACGTATTTCCGGCGGTCGTTTCTCTCCTTTTCGGGGGAGAGAAACGACCGCCGGAAATACGTCTGCGTTCACAGGCTAGCAAATTGCCCGCCATTTTGGCATACCACTCGCTGAAGTCTTCTCTCGACTTATGACGTTGATTCAGGAACACGTGGTCAGAGAACATGAGGATTTGAGAGTTGACGCGAAAGATGGAAGATGCGTTACCGCTAGCCGCAGTGCCGAAGTGAACGAAAGTGGGTTTCGCGCGGTTCACGTCGGATAGAGTGAATTGAGTAGAATGGCTGCTGCCGCAGTGCCTTAGTCAACTTAAGTTTAAATTGAGCTGAGTGGACTGGCTAGTGCCGCAGTGCTTGCCTCATGGATTAAAGAACGAGGTGTATCCAACAACACGACTGCGACACTGCGGCAGCAGTGTTTTTAGGGTCCATTTCTTGTGGGTGGGTATTCTGCTTTTGACATTAAGTCTGTAATAGGTAGTATCTGCAGATTTTGCAAAGTGATTTTCTGCTCAATATCTTAATTTAAGTGATTTCAGTTAAAGCTGACCTGCACGTGCGAGCCAAAGCCTAGCCTCTGTATCCAAAGAAGAATCCGACACTTTATAACTTCTCAAGTGTGCCTTGGTGTCCTTATCATATTTTGCTATTGTTAGGCATTGAACGTTTGCTGGATTATCAGAACTTGGGCCACAAATTCCCCCAACAAACTCAGAATAACCGCACGAAGCCATTGGTCTGTGTGCTTTGTCCTAATCTCTTGCATGACAGCTCTGACGACACAATCACGGCACAACTCGCGAAGGTCACAAAGCGTTCGACTGGTTCGATGGTCGTTTGAGGGCTTCGAGGAAACTGATCCAACCAGCGTATACTTATATAAAGGGGGATACTTTTGTTTGTTTGTTTTGCAGGTATGTTCAGAAAGTGAATTAAGGAAACTTGTTTGCGTAAAAATATGGGATGGAATGAATCTTACTGGTATGCAAATTTTTAGGTTAGTTATTTTAATTACCGGATATGTCTGTTGCTCCTGAACCAAAACAGTTAAATTTCAATGACACGTGCCATTTTACCTACAGTAGTTCCAGTAAACCTTAAAGACTCGAATTGCTCAGTGAATAAATCGAGATTAGCGTGTGTGATTTCAATATACCTCGCCTCCGCTTTGGTGGTCAAAGGTCGACTTTTGTTGACAACAGCATGTTGAAATTGGGCCTCAAAAATCCTCCGTTTCATTTACCCAAAAAATTTATTGAATTTAATTGCAGCAGAAACATTGCTTATTCCGATGAATATCGTCCCGTTTGAGAAAGCCATGTACCAGGATGCTTTTTTGACAGTCGAATTTCGTACAAATTTGGCACTCTGTAATCAATGTAAAAAAGGTTAAGTTTTAAAATTTGGTCAAAAATTCCAGTTTGGGTATATTGTACCGTTAACAGCGCTAAAGGGTGAAGGAATTACTCTAGTTGTGCCATGTTGTTTTGAATTTCAAGTTACTCATTCGTTATTTCAAAAATAGCGATTCAAACGAGCGACATTTTGGAGTCGTTTTCACTATACCGAAAAAGTCGCCCTCCAGGTAAAATAATTATCGAAACAAGCTAAAACATATTTTTCTAAAAATGGTTTTGGAAGTACTTTATTATGACAAAGTTTGGCAATTTTCGATTTTTTTATCTTGCACGGTCTTAGGTGAAAATTGCCGAGAGGCGCTCTTAAATAATAAAGTTTACATAGTTAGAAATCGTGTTCGTATCTTCTATTCCATTTCCCGACGGTCTACCATTTGAGCACGGTCTACCATCACAACTCAAAGAAATATGATATCATATTATTTTCTCAGTGAAAATTTATGGTAGACCATGGTAGATCGTTACATATAAAATGTCATAACCTGTAGCCTGAACAAATTTGTTCAGTTCTCATAGTGTAATCACTGCAAAACAAATGTCGCAAAGCATTTAACACACTTGGGTAGTTCCTTTTGAGCGTT
>NC_090879.1:36849794-36869794 GCF_036669935.1 Montipora foliosa
TAAAAGCGGGACTGAGACTTGGTAACAAGGATACAAGGGCCTGTGTTCCAGGGGCACAAGATGCGGGAAAGTGATATCAAGGACACAACATCAGGGAGGCCCGTAAACAAAACTTAACAATGTAGTTAAAAATAAATTGAAAAAAAGGTCAATATACACCATTTTTGCATGGGTATTCTTTTCACTTTCACTGCTTTGGGATTTACTTGCATTGACAAAAGGAAACTGCTGTCCTAGTCACCTCGCTGGTGCATTATTTCAGCCACAACAGGGAAGGGGGTCACTTGTCAACACAAGTAAATTCCCAAAGCATTTGTAAATATTTTAACTATTACTAAAAAGGATACTTATGCAAAAACAGTCTATGTTGAAATTTTTTCAAATTTGTTTTTAGCTATGCATACCCTCGTCCCTCACACCCTCTTATCCCTGCATTCCTCATCTCACATCCTCATTTCTGCTCCTGTCCAATTCTTAGATACAGCTCTCTTTCAGGAAAATACATATAGTAAGAACTGGCCTTACCTCGCCTGTTCCTATGTGGGTGTCTTGGCCAAGCAACAAATTACATCGAGCTGAAACTTGCCTTCCACAACGTTTCTGGATGCAGTCTTTGTAATTATACAATGTCTTGCATTTTAGGCAGACACCGTATTTCACAAAGTCATTGTTGTTCATAAATCCTAGAACTTTCTTGAGCATGTACAAAGTATTTGGCATATGCTTTGCTACTTTTTGCCATGGCACCGTTTTCATCAAGGTTTCCAATCACCCAAAAAACGACTTAGAAACTTCAGTAACATATCCACAGCTGAATCACTAAGACAAAATCCACATTGCCAAGACAACAAAAATATCAACAAGCAATAAATAAGAACGCCACATTTGTCGGATAATGGCAAGGATTTGTTGGCAGTCTTGAGAACTTGTTCCTGCTCATGATAAAAATCCTCTGCTACATCGTCATCCTCTTGACAGTTCTCTCCCAGTTCTCATTACCAGAGCCACCAGAAGAGGTACTTCCGCAGTCAGTCGTTACTATTGCAATCATCATCATGGTGTAAATTTGCATCATTTTGTCAAAGAAGCTGAGTTTATTGCTTCTAGTTTCTAAAATGGTGGCATCAAAAAAAGTGTGGCAGCCTCTGTCCCTTTTCTTTCTTGCCCCCAGACCCAGATCTCTGCTTGTGGTTTCTCTTCACCTATAACCCACTTAGGAGCCTGTGACTCACACTGACAGGCTAGAGTAAAGTTGATATTAGACTGCTGAAAGAGCAGTTTTTGTTTTATATTTTATCATATTCTCATCTTTTTCTTTTGAGAAAGCTTACTTTTTCAATAAAACGCCAGTGTACCCACATGAAGCAAGACAGTCCACTATTCTGTGTGCGCAGGTCTTGGCTAAAATGCATTAGGATATGGTTTGTAAACCTTAAGTCCTGAGAAAAAAAAACAGAAAAGTTATTGTTCTCTTGAAACTAATTCCGCATGTCATGCTTTCAGATGTTATTTCTCAGAACTATGCCTCTAGCAAGAAGAGAAAGAGGCAAGAAGAAAATGGCACCTATGAAAGTATCAGCAAGAGCAGAAGAGAAGGCAAAGGATCAAAAAAGTAAGCATTGTATCACTGGTAAAATAACACGATAGGATGTAGGTCCAGAATATATTATTACTGTACACACTGAATGATATAAACCATGAATGATAACACCCAACAGCTTTTGGGAAACTTTTGACCCACATGACTGTATGAATTTATTTGCATTCTGCTAGAAAATAAAACGACATGAAGATTTCAGGGCTTAAAATTTGCGTATTTCTTCTGGAGGACAGAAAAATATGAAATATGCATACCCCATAATTCCATAAAGTTGTATTGTTTAAATGTTGCAGAAGGCAATATATATTTTTTTGTTTTTGTTTTTTGTATTTTTCTTTCAATCTAGTGTAAATGTTTGGATCCCAGGTTTGTTTTATACTAAATACAGGATTTCTGTGGATTATTCACAAATCCCATCCCTTGAATTTATGAGCTTTTATTGAATTTCCAGAAATCCTAGTTAGCTGCACAGTATATCACTCTTGACACTTCATTTTTTCCAAAGAAAGCAAAGGGAATTAGATTTCTTGTGATATGAAAGTTTCAGGTGATGTTTCACAATTGAAAGAAATGCAAGCTTCTCATCCATATACTAAATCCAAATGCCGTATTAAGGCTTTCTGTAAAATGACCAGTGGGTTACAGCTCTGTTATAATAATTATCGAAAGTCTCAAGGCATCACAATGATGCTACATGTACGCTGAAGTGCATTTGCTGTCTATGTTTTATTATGTATTATAATTTTTGCCTCAGTTTTTGGCTCTTAATAACTTGCTTCTATCTGTCAATTCTGTCAATTTAAAAACTGGAAAAAGACTGAAAGTTGTCAATGAAGAAGAGAAAGAGGAGGAAATATTTGGATCCCTCCACATCAGCCTTGTCTCCTCAGATGAGTCAGAAGATGAAGGGAATGCCTTAGTCACCAGGCCTTTAACCTGGACAGGGGAGGAAGTGTCAGACTTCTTTAAGACACTGGATGACAGGTGGAAGGCAGCAATGACACCACAACAAAAGCGTCAGTCAGTAAGCCGAAGGAATGGCCTTCCAAGTCTACCGAGCCCAAATGGAGTTCCTCGGCAATTAGTTTGGGCTGTACGATCTTTGTAGATCACTAAGTTATAGTTTTGGGGGCGGTATTGTTATGCAGGGTTTCATGCAAAAGGTATGCAAGCTGCTTGATATCAACACTTTCCTGGCTGAATAAAAGACTGGCTCAAAAACAAGAGCATTGCATTACCGTTTGATGGACCATCAATAATGTTTATATAATCCACACCACGGCAAGAAAAGTGGCATTTTACCGTTAAGAAAACATGCGGCGAAGTCGGAGACCTTGGCCTTTTATGTGGCACAGAGGAGGAGGGATAGTCATACCCTGTCGATATATTATTTTCTGTGAAAGAACGAGGATATCCTCAGTTTGGTTTCAACTGCAGTTATCACTGGAACATGTTCCCTGGAGGCTTGCTATCTTTCTCGTGACGCTTCTAGTGTCTTTTTTTAATACAAGCAACTATGGCTCACGATTTATCAGTATATTAAAGGACTCAAAAACCCATAGCTTTCAGCATCTTCCAGTACATTTGATAAATAGAATAAACGTTAAAACCCAACGCGATTGAGTTTTACACTGTCGTTTATCATATTTATGACAATAACCAATGTATCCTAAAACAGGAACAAAAAAAAATGAACAAAATCCATCACAAGACAAGGCCATGGCCTTTGACATGTAAACCTGTTGAACTTTCTTTGTTTCCCAAGAGGTCCACAGCGGAAAGGGTTCATGAGCCATTGCAAGTAGCAATACGAGTGAGTAAAAGAAGTTTAACACCGAACATTTTACCACCGTTTTCATTGATATGCGACTTTGGAACGCCAAACACCTGCGGAAACGTTTCCAAAATTTCCGTCAGTCTTGCGTGTTATTGACAGATCGCATCGAAATCCACCAATCGCAGCCACTAGTGTGACCTTCTAACCTTCTCTATGTCATGCTATCGGGCTGTGACTGGTGGATTTCGATCCGATCTGTCAATAACACGCAAGATTGACGGAAATTTTGGAAGCATTACTGTGGGTGTTTTGTTTTCCAAAGTGGCGTATCAACGAAAATGGTGGTAAGACGAACTTACAAAAATGAAGAAATTACAGCAATCACAAAAAAAGAAAAAAATTTGAGCTAACAAGTGGATGCTAACAACCTCCCCCCGCCCCCCAAAAGTTCCCCCTAATTGATGAACACACACACACACAACCACCCACCCACCCACCCAATAGCGCTGTGTTAGAATATTGAAACAGATATAAATGCACGTTTCAATCTTCTACATCTTCAAAACCACTCTTACCCCATTTGATAGAGTGAGCTTGCCAATTATTGTTCCATTTAACAATCTTACTCTCTAATTGGTAGACAAACTTAATTCTTTGCAACAGAACGTAGAAAAGTGGTTTCAAATTGTTGGGCCTACAAGAATATATTACTGTTTCGCGATGAGAATTATATGATTTAATAAGAGGAAGCAATCTTTCCTTTGCCAGCCACCAAATATTATGTTTGCAGCAGATAATGATTCAACTTTAATTTGTCTTCCACTACACCAAGCTATGAGTTCTTTCCACAGGAATGTAGTGAGCTGGCAAGTCACAAAAAGATGTTCCAGGGATTCGTCCAACATACCACAAAAGGTGCACAATGAGGAGTCTATTTTGCCTATTTTTTTCAAAAACGTATTTGCCACTAAATACCTATTTAGAATTTTATATTGAAATTCTCGTGACTTTGTGTCTAAAGCGACTAGAAAGGGCAAACTATGAATTTCGTTCCAGTCCAAACAAACACTATTAAAGATTTCATTAAACTTTGAATGAGCTGTCGGTGGAGTGACAAATCCAGAGACCATCTCCCTATAAACCTCCTTAAAGGTCGCCTCAATGATCGAGACCTCCTGGTTACTGAGCACAAGTTGTATTTGGTCCTGAATAACAAAAGAACTCGGGAAGTAGGAGTCCCAAGAGTCCTACTTCAGGCATTGTGGTTACTTGCAGTGATTGAAATGTATATTTAAGTTTTGCTGCCCATCTATTGCCTATTAGGTTAATCGACCAGTTTCAGATACATTTGAGTGTTTTTATTTTCAATTACGCTGTAAGGATTAGGTTTTTCACGTTTCTTTCTCCTTTTAGTTGATACAGTAGAGGGAGTGTATGTGCAATGGAAGAGTAAAAACAAAAGGAACCAAATCTCATTGTGTGAACAGGTTGTCTTACAGGCTTTCTTCATAAAAGGAGTTGCGTGCATTTGTGACTTCCCTTCCTTAGTCTGCCTAGGTTGTAACATTTTTCATCTGAGTTAGAAAATATTCTTTGCAGAAAGTTCGTTTACCCACCGTATTCGTTGATACGCGACTTTGGAAAACAAAACACCCACAGTAACGCTTCCAAAATTTCCGTCAATCTTGCATGTTATTGACAGATCGGATCGAAATCCACCAATCACAGCCCGATAGCATGACATGGAGAAGGTTAGAAGGTCACACTAGTGGCTGCGATTGGTGGATTTCAGTGCGATCTGTCAAAACACGCAAGACTGACGGAAATTTTGGAAACCTTTCCGCAGGTGTTTGGCGTTCCAAAGTCGCATATCAACGAAAATGGTGGTAAAATGTTCCATGTTAAACTTCTTTTACTCACCCGTATTGCTACTTGCAATGGCTCATGAACCCTTTCCGCTGTGGTGAAGAGCAGTGGACCTCTTGGGAAACAAAGAAAGTTCAGCAGGTTTACATGTCAAAGGCCATGGCCTTGTCTTGTGATGGATTTTGTTCATTTTTTGTGTTCCTGTTTTAGGATACATTGGTAAAACTCAATCGCTAGTCGGGTTTTAACGTTTATTCTATTTATCAAATGTACTGGAAGATGCTGAAAGGTATGGGTTTTTGAGTCCTTTAATATACTGATAAATCGTGAGCCATAGTTGCTTGTATTAAAAAAAGACACTAGAAGCGTCACGAGAAAGATAGCGAGCCTCCAGGGAACATGTTCCAGTGATAACTGCAGTTGAAACCAAACTGAGGATATCCTCCTTTTTTCACAGAAAATAATATATCGACAGGGTATGACTATCCCTCCTCCTGTGTGCCACATAAGAGGCCAAGGTCTCCGACTCAGTTCAGGCATCCCAGTAATCTCACTAGAAGATAAATGGATTCAAATCATGTTTGTTAATAGATTGGTTAATATGTTTACATAAATCTTAATTCAATCTAAGCAAAGGAAACGACATTTTTTCCTCGAAATTTCATCAACCGAATTTGATATTTTTAGCAAAATCTCAGTGTCAAAACCTCCTTAAAATAAAAGAATCAAAACACGTATTTAAAAGAGATCCAGTTGTCAAAATGTTGTATGAGGCGTTCTGCCTCATGCCGCGTAATGCTCATTAATGAAATCGTATTGTTAATAAGACAATACCGTAACTAAAGGTTTTCAACAAGTCAATATCATAGTAAGTGTAAACTTACCAAAGGACAGTAATGTTATCCTTCAATTCCAAAAATAGCCTGTAAATGTGTTTTGCAAAGCCTGTCGGAAGATGTCCAAGTACATTTCCCGCATTTATCACCATTACTGCGTAAGGGTCATGTAAGTTATCCATCTCAGGTAAACAGTTGAAAATATCTCCAGTGCGGACTTCAGACAAATGAACATGGTGACCCTTCACAACAACATTTTCAACAGAAACGGTTGCCATGCCTGAAACACGTTTTCAACTTTCTCTCAGTCTAGAAATAGAAACAAAAATTTGGTTTTATCAACGTAGTTGACAATGTAAATTGGCCACCGTACAGAGATTCTAAAACCTGACGTTTCGAGTGTTGGCCCTTTGTCAGAGCAAATCGACTGGCTTGAAAAGACAAGTTTTGCATCGTGAACGCCCCCATTTGAAAGTGCCGGGTTGCTCGTTAGTTTTCAGCGCGCTTCTAACTAAAAAGTTGCCTACGTTTTTGTCGCGTTTGAATGAAACAAGTGGAGGTTGCGAAAAGATTCTACCAGTCTCGGGATCATTTTGGAGTAATTCAAAATTAGTAAGAATGATACTTTTGACTGCATGATTATGAGGATGGAAGTGAGGGTGAATGGAATTCTGTCATTCTTATCTTTTTGTGATGTTTGTAGTGATGACTGTAGATCAAATTGTTGGGCACGCTGATGGCCCGCTTTGACCACTTAGACAGGATAGCCACGTTTTTCGAAGAACTGGTACATCTCCTCTGATTTACTGGAAAAATCGGAGTCATCACTACATAGACATCAAAGTCTAAGAAATTGAGAATAAGGAATGGAGTTCTTGACATGTGATGGATGTGATGATGAATACAACAAATAATTGTGTAAATCTGCAGGTTTGTAGTGCAAAAAACGTAGGCAACTTTTTAGTTAGAAGCGCACTCAAAACTAACAAGCAACCCGGCACTTCAAATGCGCGCGTTCACGATGCAAAACTTGTCTTTTCATTGTTAACACTAGCAAGATATCGGGACCTAAGCGATCTGTTAAGATCACCCATCGTTTCACATGTACCTCATTTATTGCATAACCTGTATGTTATGCAATAAATTATACATTGGTGAGACAGGTAGACAACTTGGTGACCGATTCCGTGAACACCTTTGCGATGTTGAGAAGAATGACAAGGATGCATCCAAGCCAGTTGCTCGCCATTTTAATCTGTTGTAGTAACAAGAACAAGAAGGTTAGACTGCTTAATTAAATTACCAATAAACATCACATAACGAAAGAGCATTTCAAATGTCAGTGCAGGCCTTGGTAAATGATGGAAAATTTCCTTATATTAGTATGGCAAAATGGGATATAGAATCGGTTAGAACCAAGAGTATTATAGGTATGAACCTGATTCGTACGTAAAAAAATCCTTAAAAGAGGGAGGAACTAAGTTCTTATTATAAAAATACATAAGTTTACCTAAGTGCAAAGAAGAAATATTTACAAACTTTTAAATCTCTAAATGATGGATCAGTATGTGCATCAAAAGGCTTCTTATTCTAATACCCTTTTGTGACAAAATAAGACGATTAAGGTTAGCAGGGTATGTTGCACCCCAAACTACAATACAATAAGAGGTAAACTAACGAATAATACAACGTTTTCAAGGCAAGCTTAGTGAGACAAGGACTTGATCTACCAATAATACCAATAGATTTAAAAATTTAGCAAGCAATATGTGAGAGACGTGGTTTCATGAAAGGTTTTCATCAAAAGTAACAGCACGAAAAGCAACTTCTTTAACGTGGATCATCTTGTGACCATTAATTTCAATATCAAATCAAACCTTTTCTTTGCCTTTGTTTGAAGATTACATAGTTCGATTTCTTATTTGCTTTAAACCAGTCAGATAACTCATGCATTTCAGAATTAAAAGTATGTGTTAAAGTTTGGATATCATTTTGCGAGAAAAAATATTTTTATCATCAGCAAATAAGACAAGATCATAAAGATTGGAAAGATGACATATATCATTAATATAGATTAAAAAGAATAGAGGTACACCACACAAGATTTCCTTATAAGAGAATGAAATGCCATTGAATTCAACATACTGTAACCTGTTGCAAAGATAGCTCTTGATCCATTTAAGAGCCAGTCCACAGATCCCATAATGCTCACGTTTACCAAGTACAATACTGTGATTAATGGTATCAAAAGCTTTAGATAAGTCGAGAAATAAGCCAGCCGTATATTTTCTCTCATTAACAGCAGAGGTAATTTTATCATGTATATGTAACAAAGCCAAAGAGGTAGAGTGATTTTTCCTAAAACCATACTGTTTATTGGCCAATAGCTTATGCTTATGAAGATAATTTTATCTAACGAATATAAGCAATCTTTTCTAAGAATTTGGAAAAAATTGGTAGAACAGATGCAGGCCTACATGTATAACTAGAAAATAACCTTTCATCATCTGATTTAAAGAGAGGAACAACAAGAGCCAATTTCATTTGGTCAGGAACAACACCAGAGTTAATGGATAGATTGATAATAAATTATATGTCAAAGGTTCAGAAACATATTTAAAAGATTTTTTCACAGACCACAGTGGAGCCTTGTCATGACCGGCTGCTGTGTTTATATGAAGAGAATTAGCAATTTCAACAATTTCACATTGAGTTGCAGAAAAAGGAGGAAAAGCAACGTTCAGGAAGGAAAAAGTGATCAGATTTAACTGAAGTTGGTATCTCTCTAGCAAGGGAGGGCCCTAGGTTGGTAAAGAAATTACAAAACTGGTTTGCAATTATGCAAGGATCAGAAATATCTTGGTTATTGGAATCCACAAAGGTAGAGGGTAATTTGTTAGGATGCTTGGCTTGATTAATAATTTGGTTCAAAATATTCCAAGTTCCCTTCATATTAGCAGTTAAAGATTTCAATTTTGCTTCATAATAGAGTCCTAAAGCAGTGATGTTACGCTACCAGAACGCTAAAAAACTCAGTTCCAAACAAATGCGACTTCTCAACTGCTCTCTATCGCGTTGCTGTTTTACCTTCTGCACAGAAGAAAAGAAATCCATTAGAAAAGGAGAGAACCACTACAAATCTGGCCATGTGGAGTCTTTTGATTATCAGCAGGGTGTTGGGAGAAGTGCACTCTAGCATGAAAAAGAAGGTTTATAAAGTCACATTTAGTTTACTGTCAAGTTTTAAGCTTACCGTAAAGACTAGTGTATAAGCCGCACTCATGTATAAGACGCACCCCCAACTTTCAAGCATGATTTTGGAAAAAATGAGGGAATGATTTCCGTACAGGTCCCTACTTCATTATGCATGCAAAATAAATTAATTGTTCATTCACGCTATTGTTTTGTAGAACAATACGTATACCCAAGAGAACCGAATATATACATGGGTAATTTGTACTTACGGGATGAATAAAAACAGACCTCATTTTTTCTCTCCCTCCCTCTCTCTCTTCTTTCCCTTCATCGCCCACACCATTACTCGTTTTTGTCCCAGCTTTTCCCTTTCTATCCCTTTGTCTTGTTCTTATTTCCAGATCCCGCTCGGCTTTTTCTGCCATTTTATCCCATGAGATGTCACTCACAGCTTGCCTTGAACTCTGACCCACTGTAAACCTATGGATTACTTGTCCCTGTTCTTTACCAAGTGTCAAGTTGCTAATTCACACCTTGAAAATGATATTTATTTTGAATTCTGGCTGACTTTTTACATAACAATGATACGTACAGTCGAACCACGATTATCCAGACTCGTTGGGACTACACGAAATAGTCTGGATAAACAAGGGTCCGGATAATAGAGAATATTAATATTAATGAGGAACAAAAACTGATTACATTAAGAAAGCGACATTTAATCGTGAAACAAAACATTTGCAAATCGTTTGGAAAACAATATGGTCTACATCTTCACTGTCCGTTGTGAATACCTGTACATGTGTCGGCAAACATTATGATCTTTTTCCTTGCTCTTGCGGATATCAGATATCTGCTGTTTACTAACGCCATATTCAGCTGACAAATTGGTTCCTTTTTCGTCTTTCTCTAATTGCAAAATTACTGCCTGTTTATTATTTATTGAAAAAACGGATCGCTTACACTTCAAGGACATGATGATCGTGAATAAACATTTGTGATGTAGTGCAGCTTGTTCACCGAACGAGCCAATAGAGATTGAAATTTCACTTTGCAACAAAGCAACTCTAAGCCAATCAGAACTCATTCGAAAGTTCTGCATTAGTTACAACATATGCAAGCGCTGCTTTATTTTGCTTTTTCAAAGAGAAACAAACTCGAGTTTACTTTACTTTTCAACGCTGTAGTTTTAAAAAGAATATGGCTAGGGATCTTGATGATGACTAATAAATATTCATGACAAAATTGGGACCAGAGAAAAAGTCTGGATAATCGAGAAATCCGGATAATCGAGGTCCGACTGTAATTATATACACGTGCCGCGCCAAGCACCTACAATCGAACCTACACTTGTAGGTTACCGTTAAGAGATCCCTGTTTTACTACTCCTGAAACAACCTATCCCTTTAATAATGCTAACCGTAACCCTAATTACGACTAAAGGCACTGTTTAGGCTTAAGGTTAGTCCCTGTGATAGTTTTAGGTTTTCCAGTATTGCTGTGAACTGTGACCTGTGAACTGTGACCTGATTGGTGCATCTTTCACGGGAAACTTTCATATTTCCCTTCTTTTGAAGCAAACTTGTGTCTTCGTAATAATCAATATGGCTACCGAAGTAAAAGGGCCACAGCAATGGGAGATTTGATCATTTGGAAATTGTCCCTGCTTTAATTTATAGCCTTTCCAGAGTTGTGCATACTGTGGTGCAAAGAAAACAATTTACTTCCGTCTTCTGTGTCCAAAACCTGTGTGAAAACGCGGTCAGTTGGTAAAGACACAGTGCTGAATCGGGATATGAATCTGTTTCGCGATGCTCAAGAAAAAACTGCAATGGATAGCCTTCAATCCACCAGAACACATATTAATTTTCTGACCGTAAACTTTCCTTGAAAAAATATTAGCCCTAGCGACCTGTTGCTGGAAAGTTTACAACTGCCTACAAGACAAGGGCTAACATCATCTCACCGCAGTTAACCATCGCCTAAACTTCGTCGACCCAGACAAACGAGCCCACAGCCGGGCATTGAAAAGACATGATGGGGAGTGAAACGAAGTATGCCTCGTACGGGAACATCCAAGGATCTCTACGAAAGCTATTCACTTGGAAGTATCATTGAGCATATTGCCGATCTCTACAAAGAGCGATAAATCGCAAAATCCCTCTAAATGCACCGTTCATGATCCTAAATACAGGAACGGAAGAAAATATACACTTTGCAGTGTCTCGGCGAATCTTTAAGCAGACAGGAAGAACAATTACACGATAAAAAGAGCAGGTAGCCACTACATTTCTTATGACAGTACTTTTATTTGGTTTGTTTGTTATGTTTGCAAATCTGAACCCTATTACAACGATTGCTTGAAACTCCACTTCTTGCGCTTATTCTAAAACAGAAAAATTGGTAAAATTGCAGGAAAAGTGCCGAAATTGCAGGAAAAACTGTTCGAATTTATGTATTTCAGACAGAAGTTCGACCGGCTTTTTTTAAGTCCATATAGATATAGAAAAAAAACCTCTAAAAAGAAAGAACAAAGTGCCACAGTCCCAAAGGACGTCTATTGTTATCACTATTGTTTTCTTGAAACAAAGGAGTGTATGCATAATGAAGTAGGGACCTGTGCGGAAATCTTGCCAAAATAAGAACTCCAAAAAAGCACTCTTGTAAGAGAAGCTGGTCATTTGTTCGCACAAAATCTAATGTTGCGTATTTCCAGCAACATTAACAAGTTAATCAACTCTGAAAATACCTTTTAAAAGCTTCTTTTTAATCCATTTTTCCTATTCCCTGTGACTAACAACATTTGTCTTCATTGCTAAAGCCCACAGCTGAAATTAAAACGATAGAATTTGCATGAAAAAGTGCAGGAGATTGATGCAAAACGTTTGCTTGGTAACCACCCAGTCATTTAAGGAGGGAAGTCTGGACATGGAAACGTTCACTTTCACATCAGCTGTGCATGGATATCATCTTTATCACGACGTATGGAAGCCATCAATTGCATAAAAATGCAATAGCGTGGTATTTTCTTGCACAGAGTGGAGAAATCAGTGTTGAGGTGATCTTCGTAAACAACATTGTAAGCAGCTGTACGGAGAAATGGAGATTACATGCCAGTGAGAGTTTAACTGCTCAAACAAAGTGCAAATGGAACGCTTGAAAGAACTACTTGTGAGAAAAATTCGGGCTTAGAACCTGAAGATGCAAACAAACACCTCCTTTGGGAGCCACCACTTCTAACCACTGAAAGCAGTGATCAACAACAGGTTTCAATGTGTCCAATCTTTAGTTACTGAAGGTTTTCAGTTCAATTTGTGATCCCTACAAGCCAGTTTACTCCCTCTGAAAGCAATGGTCTTGTGTATAAGGTGCACCCGCGATTTTTGGCCCAAAACTTAAGCAAAAGGTGCGGCTCAACACAAGTCGTTACGATATCTTTTGTGATAACTTATAACCTGGGCATATAACAATCTCAACCTGTGTACTTAGAAAATTGCACCCGCCCTCATTAGTTTTATTTTGTTTATTTTAACCAATAACAACAATCACATTCATTAAATGCTAGCCTTCTGTATGCTTGGGGGTGTCAAGCAAAATGAAATAGCTGGAAGTTCAGCTTGTGTGCATCGTGTGACTCACTTAAGCTTGTTTACTTGAAATGATTCATTGTTTTAATTTGTTTTATCTTCGATGGATGATCTAGAACTAAGAAAGAAAGACATCACATCTCGAGTATCACATTCGACGCACATATAGAAAGTGTAAAAATAAAATAACAATGTTTAAGAATCTTGAAATATATTTCGCTCTTCGAGCCTCATCAGTCAAAAAGAACCTCATATAAGATGCATCAAAAAGGTTTGTGTGTTCCCAGATGTCATGTAGGCCAACACGGGGTAACTTATTTCACGCGGTCTTGCGCCACTATTGCGCGGGAGACGCGGAAACAACCTTTTGGTACTTTGTCTATCCGAACACCCTCAGATATTTGCCTCAGCAAGGCATCGTTGGGGTAAGACCCAGTAACGTTCATCTCGAATTTCTGCGTTCTCCTGTTGTTTCTCTTTACAATGCTTCCACAAAACTGACCGCTCTTCCCCTTTTGGCTAGTGACTTCATGTGTTCTTTGCCTCTTGTATACGCACTCCTTGACGTTTCTCCAATATAAATATCGCCACACTCTGCACTTTTTATCTCACAAGTCACACTCTGTCGATCACAAGGTCCTCTCCCACCTTCTCTACACACTGGGCAACCTTCTCTTTCACATTTTTGTGATTTAAATGGATCGGATTTCTGGAGTAACTTTTTAATCGCAACACTAGCTTTCTCTACCACCTTGATTTTGAAACCTTGCCGCTTTATTTCTTCCTGGTACCTCCTGTGTAGCTGTGACTTCGGTGTTGCTTGTACAAATATTACCGCTTCGTTTCCGTTCTTCTTGTACCAGTTGCTTCTCTTTATCACCCTCTCTTGCTCTCTTTCCTCTCTCCTTCATTCCTTTGGTCGATGTAATGGTCTTTCACCCTCTCGATCAGCCTTCTCTCTCTCTCTACACAAATAAAATGTGCAGAGTGTGGTGATATTTATATCGGAGAAACGTCAAGGAGTGCAGAAATTCGAGATGAACATTACCGGGTCTTACTCCAACGACGCCATGCTGAGGCAAATATTTGAGGGTGTTCGGATAGACAAAGTACCAGGTTCATTCATGAACTCTAAGAGGGAGTGGAATTGCTTCCGCATCCCCCGCGCGATAGTGGCGCAAGACCATGTAAAATAAGTTACCCTGTGTTGGTTTAGATGACATCTGGGAAGACACAAACCTTTTTAATGCGTCTTACATGAGGTTCTGTTTGACTGATGAAGCTCAAAGAGTGAAATATATTTCAAGATTCTTAAACATTCGAATGTGATACTCGAGACGTGATGTCTTATTCTGCAAGTAGTTCTAGTTATTCAAACGCATTCCTAGCCTCGGCAATCACCATTTCTTTAAGACAATGGATGAGCAACACGAAATTAAATCGACTGAATGTGAATGCCCAAGAGATGCGTACAAGCACACTCATGGTGTCGCACTTTTTGTTCATGGCATTTCTAATCTTAGCCGCACTGATGTCAAATGTCAGTGGAGGAAAAGAAAATCAAGCACTTTATCTTCACAAGCCATGTTTCCTCCACCTCAGAAGTATTCTCCGTTATCGAGAAAGCCAACTGATATTGACCGTGCTGAGCTTTACAAAGATTTGAAGGAGTATGGCAGGTTTACGGGCCTTCGTTGGCTCTTGAGCCCTGGGCAACCACCTGTTTCAGCTGGGCTTCCCATTCCTTCAATTGAGGAGATAATTTTCTCCGAAGAGTCTCTTAAAACTAGAGGGCTTCAAGAGCAACTAGATTGTTTGGTTCGTTGCTGCAGAAAATCAAGCGAAGAAATAGTAAAAATCAGTGACTTAACAGTTGGCCCACGTGATAACTCTGCCTGGCATTTAGCTAGAAAGGGCTGCCTAACCACTGGCAACTTTGGTGTTGTCCTCACAGCAAAACGAGTTACTCCCTCACTTCTTAAACGGCTTTTGGGAGAGTATGACTTGTCAAGGGTAAAGGCAGTGCAATGGGGAGTAAATAATGAAGAAGAAGCCATCAAGGCATTTACTGCCAAGACAGGAAAAAGAGTGCAACACATTGGGATCCGGTTCCATTCCTCTCGAATTCTTGGTGCCTCTCCAGATGGCATTGTTGATGAGGAAAATGTCCTTGAAGCAAAGTGCCCTTAAACACTGTGACTGAGCGTAACATGACCATTGAGGAGGCAGTCCAATCTTCAGCAACTTTTTGTCTTGAGAGATGTGAAAGTGAACAGGGCTATACCTTGATGAAAGATCATGTACACTGGCACCAGGTTCAAGGAGAAAAGTATTTTTCACAATGAAAATTTTGTTATTTTGTTGTTTGGACTACAAAGGATACTGCTACTTTAAGAATTGAAAGGTAAGCCAGCAGATAAGCGCCGTTCATCGCACATTTGTTTGGTAAATTTCAGGCTTTGACCGGCAAACGACCAGTCTGACCAGACAGGCAGACCGGGGTCTCCTGTTGCGATGCGAAATTAAAAATAAATAATTTCACACAAGAAAGCCAAAATGCAAAGGTGGCCTTTTAATATATGGCCGTAAGGCATAATAAGTTTCATTTTGATTTGTTTTCATTTGCAGCTCTCATTGCACATCGTCTTCCTAGTAACACTACACCCATATTCATGCAGTTCAGATTTCAAAATTCGCGCGAGGTGTTTCTGGAAAACTCATTGTTACATTACTGTACTTATTCGGCTACAAGCCCAGCTCGGCCATAAGCCGAGACCCCAAACTTCTTGCGGAAAAAATCAACTTGATTGACATGAATTGTAAATGCATAATACTCGGCTATAAGCCGAGAGCCATTTTTGGTCTTGATGTGTAATATCAACTATGGAATTTAAAATACAAATGGACATTGGCTTTTAAAACAAATTGAGGCAAAAATTACCGGGTAAAATGCACGACGTTTCGACCGAACTTCGGTCATTATCAAGCTTAAAAGTGAAGATAAAATTTTTGCATACACATAAATATAAAACTAAAAAGTAAAACTATGTAAAGTATGAAAATGTACAAAAGGGGGGGTTAAAAACGTGCTAGAATAAAAATGGATTAAAACACTTTCGCACGCATTGAGTCTGACTGTACATTCAGGCTTGGTCTCAGTTCATTAATTAAAAACATTTCATAAATGAGACAGTCAAACTTGCTCTTGCACTTTTTTAAGATGGTAAAATTCCTCGTAAGGTCATTGGGCACATGGAAATGCTTTCCAATGGAGGAAGACGCATTCTTGTGCTGGTCAACGCGTTGATGCAAATGCCGCCGTGTGTAACCAACATAACCTGCATCACACAGGTCACATTTAAACTGATAAACAAGGGATTGTTGGTTGACAATGGGAGGCTTGACTTCGTGCGGTTTCAGATGCTGTTTAATCTTGTGGCTAACAAACACGGGCCGGACGGTCACTTCAATTTTCTGGCTCAGATCTCTAAGTTGTGCTCTTACAATATCGGCTGAAGACTGGTCCTTAAATGGGAGAACCACGGGAACCGCTTTTAATTCGTTGTTAACAGCTGGTAACTCGAGAACAGGTTGATCACTCAAGTTGGAGATTAACACAATTTATAATGAGATACGTCAAACTACAGTTTTTTCCGTTATGTCTGCATTCTAAGATCGATGACCGAGCTTCGTAAGAAGTACCATCAAGAAGTCTTGGACACTCATATCAGGAAAATATCACGTCTATTATCCAGAGAGAAGGACAACGACGAACACATCACTAATATCTCTTCGTACGAGCTCAACTTCTTCCAAAAGCTTGCGCTATGCCGTGGTTTGGATTTTGCCTTCCTGAAGCATGTGTCCACGATTGATGTGAAGGCGAGCTTTGAGAAAACTTTCTGGAAACTCGAGCCACACATACCTGAACATCTTCGCGATCTCACAGCGTCAACTCTTCGATTGTGACGTTGAACTATATTCATCGAAAAGGTCCAAAGCCCTTAAAGACACTCTTAAAAGCAATTCACCAGCTGAAGCAGCGTGAAGACATAATTGTAACTAAACCTGACAAAGGATCGGGGGTGGTAGTGATGGACAACAATGAATACTTACGTTTGCTAGCTGATGCATCGATAAATAACACAACAAAATTCATAATGGTTGATTAGGAGAGACCAAAGAGTAGAGGTAGACCTCCGAAACACTATCACCCTCTGCTACGGAAAGAGAAGGAACTAGAATCACTTGTTCGCCGAATCCTCCCTGCTGAGGTTGTAGACTCTGTTCGCCCATCGGGTTCCAGGTTAGCACACCTTTACGGATTGCCCAAAACACATAAGCAACAACTAGCCATGCGACCTATTTTGTCCGCTACTAACACGTACAACTTTGCTCTGGCGAAATGGCTAGACGACAAGCTCAAACCTCTTTCTATCAACCAATACACAATTACTGATACCTTTGAATTCGACAATGAAGTCCATGGACTGACAATCAATAGTGGCGATATGCTCGTTTCTTTCGATGTCTCTTCATTATTCACCAATGTACCACTGGAAGAGACAATACATATTCTTGCGGATAAAGCTTTCATGAATGCTTGGTTCAATGTAACGCACGGCCTCAACCTCAGTAAGCAAGACCTGGTTGATCTCCTAAGAGCCACAACGAAGGACCAACTTTTTCTGTTCAACGGTCAACTCTATGAGCAGACAGATGGTGTCGCTATGGGCTCCCTGCTCGGACCCTTATTGGCGAACGTTTTAATGTGCAGCATAGAAGAAACGCTCGAGCGCGATGGCAAGATGCCCGCATACTACAGGAGATATGTGGATGACACGTTAACTATTGTGCCAAATATAGCATCAGCTAATGAATTCCTCGAGACTCTTAACCACTGCCACCCCTCGGTTAAGTTCACTATGGAGATTGAGAATAATGGAATTTCTGGGCACACAGCTCGTTAACAAATCTACACAAATCCAAACCAAAGTGTAATAATAATAATAATAATTACATTTATATAGTGCAGACCTCTATATGAATATATTCAGTTGCGTTTCACAATATTTTAAAATAAAATTATGTCAAACCGTCACATGAAATAAAAACATAAGAAACTATTAAAAACTACAACCATATACCTATTTAAAAGCTAAATTAAAAAGGAGACATGAATAGAAAAACCTATTTAACAGCTAAATTTAAAAAATGAGTTTTAACAGCAGTCTTAACAGTGTCCAATGTCTTTATGTAGTGAATTGTTGAAGGTAATGCATTCCAAAGATAAGGTGCAGCTGACTGGAATGCATGATCGCCAAGGGTTGGACGGGTCTTAATGCTAGGTAACTCAAGTAATAAAGAGTCATTTGACCTAAGGGAATATCTGGATTGCTTTTTGATGCAAATTAAATCAATCAGGTAATTAGGAGCTAGACCATATAAACACTTCAATGTCAAAAGCAAAATCTTAAACTTGATGCGGTAACTAATCGGGACCCAATGAAGGTTAAAAAGCAATGGTGTAACATGACAGAATCTTGGTGCTCCTATGACCAGCCGAGCTGTGGCATTCTGTATGCGTTGGAGTTTCATGATATGTGAATTCGGGAGGCCATATAATAGGCTATTACAATAATCTACTCTACTGGTTATAAAAGCATGAACTAATGATTCGGTAGTTGGACCACTTAAATATTTCCTAATTCTACGTGTTATAAAGATAATAAAAAGCAGATGAGCAAGTTCTGTTAATAGGACTTAGCATACTAATTTTCGAGTCAAACCAGGTTCCTAAGTTTCGATCTTCACATGATGGAGCAATTTGGGATTCGCCAACCAATAACATACTGATGTTGCTGACTTTCTGAAGTTGTTGTCGCGTTCCAATTAGAAGACATTCTGTCTTATCTGAATTCAGTTTTAACTTAACCATGTGCATCCACTGACTGATATCAGCAATACATGATTCCATGGCAGTTAAGGCAGCAGTTTCCTCCAAATCATTTCATGGTCTAAACGCGATATACAGTTGTGTGTCATCTGCATAACAATGGAGATTAGGAAGATATGACTCGACGATCTTTAAAAGCTTGCTAGCATAGAGAGAAAATAACAATGGCCCGAGACAGCTACCTTGTGGAACTCCAAATTTAAGATTAAAAGTATTCGATAGAACACCATCGATAGAGATACGCTGGGTTCTATTAGAGAGGTACGATTCAAACCAATTAAGTGCAGAACCTGAAATTCCAAAATCAAATTGGAGGCGATCTAAGAGAATCCGATGATCCACAGTATCAAAAGCGGCGCTTAAATCGAGAAGCACAAGTAATGTGACATGCTTATCTTCAATGCTCATCAAAATGTCATTCTTGACTTTAGGTAGGGCGGTTTCTGTATTGTGGTGCTATCGATAGGCAGATTGCAATGTAGGAAAAAGATCATTCTCATTTAAGTAGGACTGGATCTGATCAGCTGCCACTCTTTCAGCCAATTTTGAAACAAAGGAACGATTGCTGATAGGTCGAAAATTTTTAAAAACAAAGTCAAGGCCTTGTTTCTTTAACAGTGGTATGTCAAACCTACCAACACTGGCCTTTTGCTGCATTACAAGAGCCAAGTTGATGATCGCTACAAGCGTGGCTTATTGAAAACTGTGCTTGATCGTGCCTTCCGCCTCTCATCTAACTGGTCATACTTTTCCGATGAATGTGATCGGCTCAAAATGGTGTTTTCTCGTCTTAGCTATCCAGACAGGTTAATTAATTCCACCATCTCGCGCTTTATTGCAGTCAAAGCTTCTGATTAACCTGTTCTCGAGTTACCAGCTGTTAACAACGAATTAAAAGCGGTTCCCGTGGTTCTCCCATTTAAGGACCAGTCTTCAGCCAATATTGTAAGAGCACAACTTAGAGATCTGAGCCAGAAAATTGAAGTGACCGTCCGGCCCGTGTTTGTTAGCCACAAGATTAAACAGCATCTGAAACCGTGCGAAGTCAAGCCTCCCATTGTCAACCAACAATCCCTTGTTTATCAGTTTAAATGTGACCTGTGTGATGCAGGTTATGTTGGTTACACACGGCGGCATTTGCATCAACGCGTTGACCAGCACAAGAATGCGTCTTCCTCCATTG
>NC_090879.1:36904794-36909794 GCF_036669935.1 Montipora foliosa
TGATCAAGCGAAATTAAAAAATGTCGAGACACTCCCTTTGTGGTTTACATTGTCGTAACAGTGCAAGCGGCTTTGTGTAAATATAGTAACGCTACAACATACGTTACATCTGAAATGAAAAGGAACATCGCAAATCATTTTCAAAACCCTAATCATCCATGTGAAGAAAAAAAGCCATAGAAAATAAATTCAAAACTCCGGGAATTCTGCCTGGACTTTTGAAAAGGATGTCATATGTGAATTATCGAGCCGTAATCTGTCTGTTATGAACATTAAATACCGGCGCGTTCATGCGTTTCCCTTCTTGAATTTTCATCGAATCTTCGTTTCAGAGGACGCATCATTTCGACCGAAATTTTGAACCCAAATTTGCGAAAACAAAGAACGCAATTTGACAAATTTCACTCTCATTACTTTTGCACAGTAATGTATATACCTCATCGGATCTGCACTTCAACACCTGTTATACTGTAAAGCAAAGGCTACCCTTCACGATGGGGAAACCGGTTATCCAAACAGAGTGCTCTCGCTGCTTCTCACCTAACGACCTACACTTCTTATTCTGTCAACAACGCGGCACACCTTGACAACACGCCTCTCCATCGGACAAGGCTATCAAGTTGCCACTCGTAGATTCACATGCCCTTGCAGCACGCTGGGAGGCCAAGTACCGACGGAAGCGTAGTGCCCTAGAAGTTGAATTTACTTCCTTCCTCGCTGGGTCGTCTCCTCCAAAATCTCTCGACAATGTATCTCCAAGAGACATCATCTACTTTTTAATTTGGAAGGACAAGGACTCAGAAACCAAAGTTCATGACGATGGATGCCCCCATCAGGGACAAACCTCAAAAAACATGCCCGTATGCAACTGCCCCCGTCCTGTAGCTTTCAAAACAGTAGACTCTTACATTGGCCAACTGCAGGCCATTCTTTGTGATGACCTAGAGGCCTCTGGTACTACGTTGTCAGATACTCTTACGCCTAATCCCGCAGCACATGCATCAGTAAAACGCTACCTAAAAGCGGTGACCGAGCAACAGCTAAAAGCGCAGGCCAATCCGATACAGGCTGAACCCCTATGCCAGGTGATCACCGACAAACTGCATTCTCCGGCACTGACCCTGTTCATCTTTATATTCACACTAGGGACCTGGCCTATTTCAAGTTACACTTTTTCTCTGGTGACCGGCCTTCTGATCTCTCCCACGTCAAAGCCTCTGAAATTTTACGATTCCCAATGACAAAGGAATATTGTATTCGGAAAAACACTCTGTTCTGGTGATTCCCGCGTATTTGCCGTCGTGAGGCATCCGAACACCACCATTTGCCCTATAAAGGCGTTAGATGATTACATCTTGATCTGTACGGCGCTTAAGAGCTTCTGCCTGAGAGACCGGGGCAGACTTGGAAATGAAGGTCGGCCGATTTCGCTTAAAATTGATACACAGAGTACTTATGTCGACTTATGTAATATGCCAAAGTTTCAGCTTCAACGACTTTTTTTTAGCCGAGTTCTGGATATCGGCCCCTCAGGGGCCCCCAGAAGCTGATTTTCAGTGCAATTTTGACCACTTTTAAATCTCTCTTTTAGCAACAGGAAATTAATTTCAGGCAAAAACAAAACCATCTTTGTAAAGCCCTATCCTCAGGCTTTTATGGGTAAGAACATTAGCTCATGCAAATGTTTCGCTAGCCTGTGGCTGTTATCACAACTTGGTCATATTTGAAGCATATGGGAAGCAACCAGAAATGGCCTGTCTTTAAGACCAAATATTTTCCATGCCCATGTTTTATATCTTGAGGTCTTAGTATCCCTGCAACGTTCAGCCCTTAGTTTAGTAATATCAAGAAAAAAATACTAAGGTTGAGGCTTTTTACTAAGAAAAAAACTTACGAGAATATGGCTAACCAGGCCACTTCCGGTTACAGTTTCAACAAAGCGTGTCTGCAAAAATCAACTATTTAATTTCGATTATCTTTTTTCCTTCCAAGTTATGGTTAAAAGAGACTCTGAAGGTAATTGCCACTGAAAAGACTTGCCGTTAATAAGAAATTTTCATGTGATTGTTTTAGGACTGATCAGATAGTGGTCCGATAGCGGTTATAAATTTCTTGGAAGAAGTCTTGAAAAATTCGGACAATAGAGCCGCTGCGAAAACTCTTTATTTACCTAACAAGACATCTCTTTTTTCTTCAGAAAATATTAAAGCCCAAACAGGTGGGTTATAGTACTACTGAATGGAACTACAAAGCTTGCTTATATCCTGATTTAATTAGCGCTTCATTACTATGGGCCACAGACGTGATACATTGAACGAGTTGAACAAAGGAGATAAAACTTAAAATTGCAGTTTGCACGAAAAAGATGCAATTTTGCATTGTGATTTACCGGCAAGAGATGTGTTGCTGGGTAAATAAAGAGTTTTCTGGGTAAGTTGCTGGGTAAATAAAGAGTTTTCGCTTTGTTCACGATGGGGAAACCGGTTATCCAAACAGAGTGCTCTCGCTGCTTCTCACCTAACGACCTACACTTCTTATCCTGTCAACAATGCGGCACACCTTGACAACACGCCTCTCCATCGGACAAGGCTATCAAGTTGCCACTCGTAGATTCACATGCCCTTGCAGCACGCTGGGAGGCCAAGTACCGACGGAAGCGTAGTGCCCTAGAAGTTGAATTTACTTCCTTCCTCGCTGGGTCGTCTCCTCCAAAATCTCTCGACAATGTATCTCCAAGAGACATCATCTACTTTTTAATTTGGAAGGACAAGGACTCAGAAACCAAAGTTCATGACGATGGATGCCCCCATCAGGGACAAACCTCAAAAAACATGCCCGTATGCAACTGCCCCCGTCCTGTAGCTTTCAAAACAGTAGACTCTTACATTGGCCAACTGCAGGCCATTCTTTGTGATGACCTAGAGGCCTCTGGTACTACGTTGTCAGATACTCTTACGCCTAATCCCGCAGCACATGCATCAGTAAAACGCTACCTAAAAGCGGTGACCGAGCAACAGCTAAAAGCGCAGGCCAATCCGATACAGGCTGAACCCCTATGCCAGGTGATCACCGACAAACTGCATTCTCCGGCACTGACCCTGTTCATCTTTATATTCACACTAGGGACCTGGCCTATTTCAAGTTACACTTTTTCTCTGGTGACCGGCCTTCTGATCTCTCCCACGTCAAAGCCTCTGAAATTTTACGATTCCCCAATGACAAAGGAATATTGTATTCGGAAAAACACTCTGTTCTGGTGATTCCCGCGTATTTGCCGTCGTGAGGCATCCGAACACCACCATTTGCCCTATAAAGGCGTTAGATGATTACATCTTGATCTGTACGGCGCTTAAGAGCTTCTGCCTGAGAGACCGGGGCAGACTTGGAAATGAAGGTCGGCCGATTTCGCTTAAAATTGGTACACAGAGTACTTATGTCGACTTATGTAATATGCCAAAGTTTCAGCTTCAACGACTTTTTTTTAGCCGAGTTCTGGATATCGGCCCCTCAGGGGCCCCCAGAAGCTGATTTTCAGTGCAATTTTGACCACTTTTAAATCTCTCTTTTAGCAACAGGAAATTAATTTCAGGCAAAAACAAAACCATCTTTGTAAAGCCCTATCCTCAGGCTTTTATGGGTAAGAACATTAGCTCATGCAAATGTTTCGCTAGCCTGTGGCTGTTATCACAACTTGGTCATATTTGAAGCATATGGGAAGCAACCAGAAATGGCCTGTCTTTAAGACCAAATATTTTCCATGCCCATGTTTTATATCTTGAGGTCTTAGTATCCCTGCAACGTTCAGCCCTTAGTTTAGTAATATCAAGAAAAAAATACTAAGGTTGAGGCTTTTTACTAAGAAAAAAACTTACGAGAATATGGCTAACCAGGCCACCTCCGGTTACAGTTTCAACAAAGCGTGTCTGCAAAAATCAACTATTTAATTTCGATTATCTTTTTTCCTTCCAAGTTATGGTTAAAAGAGACTCTGAAGGTAATTGCCACTGAAAAGACTTGCCGTTAATAAGAAATTTTCATGTGATTGTTTTAGGACTGATCAGATAGTGGTCCGATAGCGGTTATAAATTTCTTGGAAGAAGTCTTGAAAAATTCGGACAATAGAGCCGCTGCGAAAACTCTTTATTTACCTAACAAGACATCTCTTTTTTCTTCAGAAAATATTAAAGCCCAAACAGGTGGGTTATAGTACTACTGAATGGAACTACAAAGCTTGCTTATATCCTGATTTAATTAGCGCTTCATTACTATGGGCCACAGACGTGATACATTGAACGAGTTGAACAAAGGAGATAAAACTTAAAATTGCAGTTTGCACGAAAAAGATGCAATTTTGCATTGTGATTTACCGGCAAGAGATGTGTTGCTGGGTAAATAAAGAGTTTTCTGGGTAAGTTGCTGGGTAAATAAAGAGTTTTCGCTTTGTTCACGATGGGGAAACCGGTTATCCAAACAGAGTGCTCTCGCTGCTTCTCACCTAACGACCTACACTTCTTATCCTGTCAACAATGCGGCACACCTTGACAACACGCCTCTCCATCGGACAAGGCTATCAAGTTGCCACTCGTAGATTCACATGCCCTTGCAGCACGCTGGGAGGCCAAGTACCGACGGAAGCGTAGTGCCCTAGAAGTTGAATTTACTTCCTTCCTCGCTGGGTCGTCTCCTCCAAAATCTCTCGACAATGTATCTCCAAGAGACATCATCTACTTTTTAATTTGGAAGGACAAGGACTCAGAAACCAAAGTTCATGACGATGGATGCCCCCATCAGGGACAAACCTCAAAAAACATGCCCGTATGCAACTGCCCCCGTCCTGTAGCTTTCAAAACAGTAGACTCTTACATTGGCCAACTGCAGGCCATTCTTTGTGATGACCTAGAGGCCTCTGGTACTACGTTGTCAGATACTCTTACGCCTAATCCCGCAGCACATGCATCAGTAAAACGCTACCTAAAAGCGGTGACCGAGCAACAGCTAAA